>NW_006159884.1:2007910-2011411 GCF_000334495.1 Tupaia belangeri chinensis | reverse complement strand
CCCTAAGCATCATCACAGCATACAAAATGTGATTTCCCATCCAGAATATACTGCATAGTGACTTAATCATGCATATTATTATAAACAATTTTCCATTTCTAATTCCTAGAATTTTTTTACCCCTCTTTCTGACCCTCTGTCCTTTCCCACCCTCTTCTCACACTATCTCTGGTGTCTACAATTGCCATCCATTCCTTTCCCACCCACATTGTATTGATCACACAATTTCTTAAATAATCTAACTACTTTCAATGGTAAGTTCACATGGTACTATTAAGAAAACCAGTTTTGGGACCAGCAGTTGGCATAATGACTATGTTGCTGGACCCCCATGTAGTCAACCGCAGTTCGCGTGGGGGACCCGGTGGCTTAAACTCACGCTGGGTGCATGTGTGTGTGTGCCCAAGATCTCGAGAGGAGAATAGAGGAGAAGGGATTGCGGCGTGGTCATCTCCCCTGGGGGGGGGGATGATTTCTTGCTTTTTGTCTCTCTGTTTCTCTCTGTCTGTCTGGCCTATAGCAAAAACCTCTCAAAAAAAAACAAACAAATAAACAAACAAACAAAAAACAGTTTTAACTTAAATCATAGAAATGCTAAGGAACTTTTCTTAAACCCAGGGAACAGGTTAGGATTCTGTTCAAATGGTAGGCCTCTAGTCTTGTTAAATGCATCAAATTCAAATCTATGTTATTTTTATGTCCAGTTAAGGACACTAGAGGGAGTCTTAGCAAGTAACAAAGTTTCAAGAAAATGATGTGCTTCAGTTAACGTAAACACGATGTAATTATACTGCTTTTCCCCCTAATAATCAAGGGCTTTACATGTAAAGTAAGAATACTCCACTTAATGCCTTGAATTTATGCAGGGGATATCTTATGAGAACTGCTTTGTTATTATACATCCTTACACACTAATACTCACAGGCAATTTCCCAACTAATGATAAATTTTGCCAAATAGATCTATAGCGAGAATATTCTCATATGCAGAGAACCACTAACAACTGATCCGCATGTTTTCTGTTTATTTGTTTGTTTGTTTTTTAAAAGTGCAAACTGGTTGAACATTTATCAGTGGTCATATATCCTTTGGCAATAATGACAACATATAGAGAATTTTATTAGGTATGAGGTTTTAGTTGGTTATCAGTTATTAGATTAGTTGTACTGAAAAAAAATTCTCCCAGGAATAGCATCATTGGCATCATCTGGGAACTTCCCAAAATGCTTATTGTTCCCCACCCCAGAGCAACTGAATCAGAACTCTGGAGATGGGGCCCAGAAATCTCTGCTTTAAGAAACTCTTCAAGTGAGTTTGTTTCACACTCAAGTTTGAATGCCATTGTATTAAAGGAAAACATCACCATGTGATGACTTGTCTAAGAACAACTTTATTTAACTATTGATTTTTAGTTTTGCTGTAGAGCAAGTACACTTGCTGGAGAAAGATGGGGAGAGAGAAAGTGATAAATTCCTCCACCCCCAGATGGTATGGCCATGCCACAGGCCCTTCTTCACCATGCTCATCTTTTGATTTGGGGCAAGCACTCACACATGCCTGAAGTGTCTCACAAGCCACAGGGTCCAGGACTTGAAATGCAAAGTCTGCCTCATGAGACAGAGATGTCTTTACCACATCACTAGTTGGCACTGTTTAGGAACATTTTTAGTAAGCTAAGATGAAATCAGATTCTTCAGTTTGACATGTCATTGAAATCTATAATAAAATTTTACAGTATATCTGAAGAATAGATCATATTAACTTTCTCCCCAAGGGAATAAATATATCAAAGAAAAGGAAAGTCTTCTCTAATTCCCATTTCTATGTTATTTTTTTCTTTTTTTAAAATCATTGCTCAAAGGAGACATTGCCTAACTCCATGAACAGAAAATGGCAAGACCAGTGAATTTAATGTGCTTAGAATAGTCCCCGGAATGTAATAAGCACTATGTAATTGCTGGCTTTCATTATTTTCACTTTTATTTTTAAAGTTTCTTTCTTTCATGAGAAAGAGAAAGAGAAATAAAGTGAAGCACCCTAAATAGGGTCTCACCATACTGTTATACCCCCCACCCCCATACATACACCCCAGAAATTTCTAGCCAGCCAAGATCAGAGATGCCCAAAGGATCTCCCATGTTCAGGTCAGCTAGGAATTCAAAATTGTAGCCTTTAGTGTGGCTCCCGTATCGCCTATGCCCCCTATAACAGTAACTTACTGCCTACACCAATGTGGCTTGGCCTCTTGTTTTTGTTGTCATTGCTTCCTTTGCTAGTTGGCAAATTCCTCAAGGGGATTCACAAGGTGATAAATAAACAGCTGATGACTGAAGTCTTATGATGAAGCATTTTTGTTTCTGATACAAAGTAAAGTATGTTTATCAGTAGACTTAAGACACGCTCTGAGAATACCGAGAATTAACTTTCACAGGAGAACAGCTTAGAAATCCCTCGGAGATGGTACTTGTATGGTAGAAGAGACAAGTGGCTCCTACAAAGATGGTGTATTTTTAGCAAGGCAGTGTGTATGGATGCACATGGCAATGGTAAATTGGAAGTTGTTTTAGTTTGCTAGGACTGTGGTAACAAAATACCATAGACTGGATGGCTTCAGTAATAGACATTGTCCTGTTATGGAGGCTGGAAATCCAAGATCAGGATGTCCATAGGCTGGTTTCTTCTTAGGACTGTACAGAAAGGATGTGCTCTGGGCCTCTCTTCTTTACTTGCAGATGGTTGACTTCTTGTTTCTATTTTCATGTTGTCTTTTGTCTACGTTTGTCTCATAGCCAAAGTTCATCTTATATAAAGATACCAGCCATAGTAGGTTAGGCCTGCACCATAATGACCACATCTTAACTGTATTACCTCTGTCAAGAATGTCTTCTTCAAATAAGATCACATTCTGAGGTCCTATGAGTTGGTACTTCAGCATATGAATATGGTGGTGTGGGGAGTACAATTCAACCATAACAAGATTGGTGAAAGGTGTTTCAGGCAAATAAGATTACAGTACCATTACACAGCATCTTGTACACAATTCCCCATTTGTGTCTCTTCTGCTGACCATAAAGCATCTTGAAAAGACTTTAAGGAAGGGAATGCTATGAAGTTCTTCCTGGGAATCACAGGTTGTAGGGATTGGAATGGGAGGAAATCAAGAGGACCAAAGGTCTAAACAAACAGTTGCTCCAGATGGCTGCCTAAACAGATGTGAGTAAGATAGGTTGAAGAACAAACAGCAGGGGCAATTCAAGGGCTATCTCAGATCAAGAAATACACTCATGTAGTTTTCTAAATAAAGGGAGACAGAAAAGAAATTCTTTTTATAGTAACCTCTACATTTTGAGTTGAATTCATTAATGGATAGTGATGATAATAAAGGAACATGATTAAATAAAGCTATGTAAAATTAGGTGTGGATTGAATCAGATTCAGTGTGCAGTCAGACGTAAAGATTTATGGGTTAAAGTAGTTTTCAGGCTGGAAAAATCAGTTTGG
>NW_006159884.1:1994692-2007359 GCF_000334495.1 Tupaia belangeri chinensis | reverse complement strand
GAACACTATGGGAATAAATAAATACTCTCAGCAGAAAATTAGAGAAAGGGAGTAAAAGAGCTGAGTAAGAAACACTGAAGAAATTAACATCTAAGGAGCAGATATAAAAGAGACAGGAAAGGGCAGAGAATGTGATGAGGAGAAGGAAGACTGGCAAAGAGAACGGAGCTGTGGAAATCCCAAAAAGAGATAGTTCAAAAAAGTGGAGTTAAGATATTAAAATGTAGTGAGGAGTCAGGTAGTTGGACACCTAACAAAGGGACTGCCGTACTGGGTATTTGAATTCCAAGGACAGCCATGTAGAATGTTCCAGGGGTGTCTGTTTGTATGAGTGTGTGTGTGAATATGTGTATTTCTATCACATTTTAGAGCTGCCCTGGGGAAAAGTTTTATCTCAGCATTTTCTCTTCCCTGTTCTATTGCAGCTCAGAGCTGTCAACCTCATTTGCTAATTCATTTGCTCATCCAAATATTTAATAAGCATCTATCATGAGAAAGATGCTGAAACAATTTTGAAAACACACAGTTAAAATCTTACAGCTTCCGTCCTCAGGGAGTTCTCAGATTCATGTGATATTTACAAAGGACGGTGAAACAGCACTCGTTCATTTCCTCCTGGCACTCCGGGAACCAAAACTTGCTTTTTGTCTACAGCTGAGTTCTGTCCTCTAATATACAAGCCAGGTGTTTTTGTTTGTTTTTAAAATTTACCCCAAGGACAAATTCTGTAGTAGTTTGTTGTGATTTTTACTGATATTTTAGAGCTACTTAATTCCCCACTGTAGTGAAGAAGTGAATAAAAAGAGAGTTGTAATAAAATAGTAATCCACAGGCTACCAAATCTCGAAATAGGTTCATGTGTGAGGGGATGTCTCAAGTCAATGCTTGTTACCTGTAGTTTCTGTACAGGCTGTCTTCCAAGTAATCCATTCACCACCTTTACTATGGTCTTAAATTCTATCCTAATCATATCACCATCACCACTGCTATTTCTTTCTTTCTCTTTCTTTCTCTCTTTCTCTTTCTCTCTCTCTCTCTCTCTCTCTCTTTCCTCCTTTCTTTCTTTTTTTCTTCCTTTCTTTCTATCTTTCAGAGATTTTGCTATATGGAGCGTGTGCTCACCGCAGAGACAGAGAGAGACAGAAGTCAGAAATCATTCTCCAGGGGGCATGGCCAGGCCACAATCCCTTCTCTGTCATTTTCCTCTCAGGATTTTGGGCATGCATGCACACATGCCTAGCGTGAATTTTAAGCTACTGGGTTCAGGACTTGAACTGCACTTGATTACTTGGAAGTCCAGTGACATAACTTGTATGCCATCTGCTGGTCCCACCGCTGTTTTACTGTTTTTTTTTTTTTTTTTAACTTCATCTATTATCATGATTTATTTACTTTTTATAATTTGACCAGAGAGAGACAGATGGAGAGGGAAAGCGAGAAAGCAAGCCGCCAGGTGTGGGATTCAAAACATGGTCAGTCATGTGAGAGTTCAGTGCCTTAACCACCAGACACCTTCCAACCCCAATCATCACTATTATTTCAAGCAGAAAAGTCACAAACAAAAAGATTCAAATATCTTGCATCATGAATTGAAAAGCACTGTCTTAAATTTATTTATATATGCAGGAGCAAATCAAATGAATCTCAATAGAATGTAATTTCTTTGAGGGACACAATTTTGAAAAATTTACGAGTTACAACTTTTAAATCATGTATACAATTATGGATGAGTCTTTCCATTAAGAAAATACACTGCATGACAACTGTTTGCTTCATAAAGAAAAAAAACATATTTTGAAAGAAAAATTGGATTTGCCCGTACCACCTAGCAGAAATTTTTATCCCTGAATATACATCCTTTCATAAATATTTCTAGCAGGCTAAAAAGCTGGCATTTAAATGTCACTGCTATAAATAAACCATAAAATCTGATGCCTGACTTGAAGGGTCAGTGTTATGGAGTAACTGGAAAAGAATTATATTTTGAAGGAGAGGAGCACTTTGGGATTTATGGTACCCATAGCTTCTCTTTGAAAAGAACCTTAACTAATTTAATTAAAGGTTATGAATTAAATGCAGGCTAATTTAGTCCTCCAGAAGGGTCAATAGCATCACCATTTTGCTGGTCATTTTGACCAGAAACTTAGAAGTCACCTTTGATTTTTCTCAGGTCCTGTCAATAACCCAAGATGTATGTCTTCTTCACAATGACGCATATTAGTTCCACCAGCCTAGAAAACTTCTAGCATGAATTAAAATTAGAGACAAATTTCATGATGTATCTTAAAAATCACTGCAGATATCATGACAATTTATAAATTTTTTAAACAAATCTATTCCTTTTCCTCTTCCAGTTGCTCTGTTAATGAATCTGTAATGGTTGAATTGTATGTGAGTTAAAGTTAAACTCCTTGGTCTAATACTTAAAACAATGTGCTAGTTGGTTTTAACCTGCCCAATCAATGTGTTTTGTTCTCCAACCATATTGTAGCTAATTCTTGACTTTATTCAAGCTATTCCTATAATTCCCTGAACTTTCCTTCTAGTTGTCTGAATGCCTGCTTTGCACATCCATAATGTATGTTCATTCTCTCCTTTTAATTTCCACTGAACTATTCCTTCTACTTTTTAAAAGTATCCAGACCTTCTCTACTGAGCCCAACCTATCATCAATTTTCTCTTCATCTAAAAATATATCTACCTCACACAAATTAGCACTCACATCTATGTTTTCCTACATATGAATTTCTTTCTTTTTCATGCATTTATATCGTATCCTCAGTTACTGGGTCTGGTAATTACCACAAGTACAACACCTCCAAACATTGCCATACTCAAATGCTTCATTTGTTATCGTATTTCTTATACACTTGATCTTAGCCGAAAGGCTGAGAAGCAATGATTTTTCTTATAAATTACATACGTTTAAGGTTTGGCCTAACCAAATAGTCTTACTAAACAGAGGACTGCTTTTCATCAGATCATAAGAAGTACAATGATGCTATTAATACTCTTCTAGTCTCAAAGCAGATTCATAATGCTTTATATACCAAACTTCCAAAATATTAAAACTAGCCCAAGGACTGCCATTATATTTTATAGTTCTTAATCTTTTGATGATACTGTTATAAATAAAGGCCACTTTTTATCCTTTTGGTTATACTCTCAGTGACAAGCAAATTTGAAGATGCTCAATGGGGGTTTAAGACTTGGTCTAGTCTAATGATCCTTCATGGGCAAGTAGGAGAAAGAAAACAAACCTAAATCCACAGAGACCGAAGGTAGTTGTGCTGAGAAAAATGTACGTCTTTCAAACATGGACTTAGATTTAGTTTGGAAACACCTGATACTTTAAAATAAAGTGCTTCTAGTTTTCGAATAATGACATATTTCCTCTTGAGGATTATAAAGATGATTTTGCAGTCAATAGAAGAGAAAATGTAATTTAATTATTCTCCTACATGATTCCTTACTGTTAAGCTCATGTATGTCATGTCCCTGTAATAGTGGAGCCTCTACAAAATACAGTAAAATATTTAAAGTGAATTACTTCAGCTAAGAAAACTCTGCAAAACATTTAAATGATGCAATCATCAGTAAGCCACAAGGTCAAGTGACAAAATTAATGGAGAAGAGAAGATACTCTAAAAATGAAAAGGAAAAAAAAAAAGGTAAAGGGGAGAGAAGAGAGAAATAGTGAAATAGTGAATCAGGTTATCAGGCTAAAGTGGACAAATACTTCTTAAATTAACAATACAATAATGAATAATGAATTTGAGGAGAAAACTAGAATAAACCATAGAGACTACAATAAGAGCCTCCAAAGAAGTATTCTATTAATATCCTACCTCAAGAGTAGAGTCCAGAGAGAACCAAGTGGATAGTTCAAACTGGTCTGCCCAGTTATCCTGCTCATTGGGTTGGGTCATCATCAGGTGGCCTCTGACAAAGCATCCAAGAGTGAGAACTAAAGCAAGGTGCCAGAAGCCTGAAAGCTGGCCACGAATGAAGAGGGTCATAAGGTTGGTATTTATGTGCCTACTGACATGTTTATGCTTCACATAATTTCATCGTCATGTCAGCTTATTAAAGTAGGTGGTTTTGTACTTGTTTTCTGTTTTCAAAAAGTAGACTCAAAGTTGTTTTGTAACTTCACCAAAGTCACCCATGATTTGGAAAGATCAATAAAAATATATGTCTTATTTTGTTAGCTTCCAAAGTCTACACATATGGTCCCAGCTGACCTCTATCTGGTCTTAGCAGAGAAACAAATGAGATATGAAACAGTCCTTCAAAAAACATAAAATGAGAATTTAAAGAAATAATTTTCAAATGAATAAGATAAAATTTGCTTTTTTTCAGTTAATGCTATATATTATAGCAAACTTGATAGTGTTTTTCTGTGGTTTTAGTGATGAAGCACTGTTTAATTATATTTTTATTTCAAGAAATATTTATTGAATTACTAGCACTAAGTATTAAACAGGGAAAATATTCTCCGATGTCATGATACTTACAGTATAAGAGGAAAAATATTTTTAAAAACATAAATTAAGTTACAAACTTTCAAAAACTCATATGATACAAAAGAATAAAGTGCATGGGAAAAGTGTACTTGAGAAATACTATTTTGATTGGGGACAAAAAAATCTATGATAAACATATTATCTTTCATTTACTATGGTTTCAGTAAGACGCCTGTGGAAGGATTTTGCCCAAGGATTACTCTATGTATTTGTGAAGGGAGGATAGGAAAAAATAGCAAAACTAAGTATAAAGGATAATAAGAAATTACTGTGGTCTAGGGAGAAATACAAGATTAGACTAAGATTGGAGAAATGATGCTGGAGACCAGTACACATTTTAGAGATGTTTCCTAGGGACAGTTTCCAGTCTTCACCGATAGATTTTACATAAGAAGTAGTCATAGGAGGATCCTTTTTATTTCAGTTGCTCTGTATAGAGGGACTCAAAAAGGCTGCAGAGATTACAGGTTTGGAGGAAAGGAGAAATAGTTTTGGCTTAAATGTTAGGTATAAAGTGTCTTCAGGTGTCTCACTGCAGTTGCAGGGTAGACTATTGAATATATTGGTTGGAAGCTTGAAAGAATATGACACAGGATTATTCACTCCTGGCTGATAGCAGAAGTGAAGGCACACAAGATTGCTATAATAAGAGTACAGAGTGAGAAGGAAGGAATGGGGCTGGCGAGAGAGATAGGAAAAGCAGATGGGGGCAAGAACAAGTTACTGCGGCATACAAGAAAAATAGAACATCAGCTGGTCAACTGTATTCAGAGCTGCTAAGTCAAGAAGGATGACTGAAGAGTGCATTAGCCATAACAGAAGATTACATATTAGCTCAGCAAGAACAGTTTCAGGAGAGTAGCTCTGGGAGCAGGGAGAGAGAATTGCAGGATGTGGAACAATGAATGGGAGGCAAAAGGTGAAACCAGACTGAGTAGACAACTTTATTGGGAAACTTGTCTAAAAAGAAAAGAAGAAACACGAGAAGGAGAGTAATGTAGAACTGTGGTTTGACTTAATGATACACAGCGTACTTTGAATAATGTTGGAAAAGATTCAATATTAATAAAAGTAACAACTAGTGTTGGTGTGCATACTGTATGCAGTCATCCTTCAGGATATTCAAATGTAAACTTTTATTTGATACTCCTAACAATCCTTCTATTGTTTTGTATTTGTGGACAGTGAAAGTGGCATAGACAAATGAACTTGTTCAAGTTTCCAAGTTGGAAAATTGCAGAGTCAGATCTTAACTGATTTCATTACAGTTTTTGCTCTTATTACTCTATATTATTCTTTGGCTCACAGTTCTGGTGACTGGAAAGTCCAAGATCATGGGGATAGATAGCATTGTGTCATGATCCTAGGTCACAACATGGTCAACGGATAGGAAGAAAGGTAAGCAGGCAGTGGGCACAGGTAGAGAGCACATGTGGGAAGCCATCTTTTATGAGAATGTGAACTCATTTCCTCTTGAGAAACAGTATTAATACATTCCCTATACTACCCATTATGCTTTATGTCTCCCATTTCTTTCTTTTTTGTCCCCAGAGATTTTTTGCTATAAGGCACAAGTGGTCACTGGAGAGACAAAGAAATCACCTCCCCTGGGGGTGAGGGGGGTGTGTTGACCATGCCACAATCCCTTCTCCTCCATTCTTCTATCGAGATTTGGGGCACACATGCATACACATGCAGTATAAATTTCAAATTGCAGGGCTTGGACTTGAACTGTGGTCAACCAGGTGGGAGTCCAATGATGTAACCATTATGCTATCTGTTGATCCCTAAACCTTACCTCTTAAAACTCTTACAATTCCATTAAAAAACAGTTTCTAGGAAACAGCAGTTGGCATAATGGCTATGTCACTGGACTCCTACATAACTGATCACAGTTCAAGTCCTGGACCTGGTGGCTTAAACTCACGCTGGGTGCATGTGTGTGTGTGCCCAAGACCCTGAGAGGAGAATGAGAGAATGGAGGAGAAGGGATGGCGGCACGGCCATCCTCCCCAAGAGTGATTTCTCGCTTTCTATCTCTGTCTCTCTCTGTCTTCTGGCAAGCACACACACCCTATAGAAAAAAAAAAAAAAAAGAAAGAAAGAAAGAAAGAGAAAGAGTTTCTAGAACATGAATTTTTGGGAAACAAATCATTATTTAAACCATAGCAATGAGATGGCAGAGGAGAATTGAAAGTTCAAGAGAGAGTGGAAGATTGGAGACAACTGATAAAGTCCATCATGGGAAGGGAAGGTAGGTGAGGAAAAATCTAAAATAAATGTACAGCAATTGGACATTATTAGACAATGGGTCTAATCTTTGTTGGTTTTTGAAGTATATTAATGAACCAGGGCTTATTTGCAATATCGTATCATCTGTGAATGATTCTTAATAATTATACCAATGATCTTTTCCTTTGAGAAAAAAAAACCTTATTATGACAAAGATTAAGATTACCCAACTAAAAACGAATGGTTTTTATTTTAAATCCGAGTAGTAAACATAAAACAGAAACTGAAACCCTCATTATTAGACAATGGGTCTAATCTTTGTTGGTTTTTGAAGTATATTAATGAACCAGGGCTTATTTGCAATATCGTATCATCTGTGAATGATTCTTAATAATTATCCCAATGATCTTTTCCTTTGAGAAAAAAAACCTTATTATGACAAAGATTAAGATTACCCAACTAAAAACGAATGGTTTTTATTTTAAATCCGAGTAGTAAACATAAAACAGAAACTGAAACCCTCAATCCAGATGTCTTCCCCAGTTCCCCTAGTAAGTGTTAAATTGCCTCTAATTTGATTTACTACAAAAGCGATTATGTAGTGTTGCTGGCTAGATTTCAGGTGTGGTTGAAGCATGTATAAAGTGCTTTTGGATATGCTAGCAACTCACCAGTGTTAATTAAAGACAATAATATGCTTGGCTCTTTGATTTGGAGAGTTCCTGCTAGGGTGATATAAACAATGAAATTCACAAGAAAGGCTGAATTTTGAGAATTTGTCTCACATCAGCAGTTTGTTGATTCCAAGGTAAAGCTAAGCTTGTTGCTTACAGACTCATGAGGTGCTTATGTCTCTCAGTATATGGTGAAGGTAAATACAGAGGATAAAAGAATTAAAAAGAAAAGAAAGCTTTTGTTTATTTATTTATAGAGGGATTTAGGGAGCAACGTTTCCTCAGATCATTTCCTAAAAAGTTGAGAAATACAGCTTTTTAGATTAAAAAAAGGTAGTATGTAAAAAAAAAAATCCCATCCAGAGAGATATACATCAATGTTTCTGTTCTTAAGAGTACTAACAGACTGCTTTCCATCTTCCTGGTAGAAAGAAATTGTGGTTAATTCCCTCCTTTCCCTTTCTCTATTTCTCTTTTGCCCCAGTTTTCCAAGGACAATTACTGTGGATTTGCAAGGTCTAGTAGCTTTAGAAATGTGAAGTATGCAAATTTCTGATTTAATAGTTCTCTAAGGATAATTGCGAAAGAATTGTTATAGAAGATTAAAGAGGAGAGAAAGATTACTCCCGTTTCCTGTGCAATGTTATCTAAAGACTTTCTAACTGGACCTTTATATTTGATAGTAGATTTGTAGAACGTCTTTTGGGGGTATCAAAACAGATGGAAATACACCTGCATAATCTGAAACTGTCTATGTTCCAAAGGAAAACATATGGGTATAGGAGTTCTTGATTTCTTTAGATTCTTTCATCCTTAAATCTTGTTACTACCATTTCAATGACAAAGACAAACAGAAACTGATAGTAGAAAAGAGTTGCAATAGATGCCAATGGAAATTAAAAAAAATATATTTTATTTAACTTTAATTACTTAACTTATTTTGACAGAGAGGGACAGAGTGAGAGAAAGAGACAGGAAAAGATAGAAAGCAAGCCTCCAGGTTCAGAATTTGAACCACGGTTGGCCATGTGGGAGTCCAGAATCCTTAACCACCACACCACCTGCCAGCCCCAACCAATGGAATTTTTTTTTTTGGAGAGGTTTTTTCGCTGTAGGGCATGTGTGCTCACCAGAAAGACAGAGAGAGACAGAGAGACAGAAAGCGAGAAATCACCCCCCAGGGGGGATGGCCACCCCGCAATCCCTTTTCCTCCATTCTCCTCTCAGGATCTTGGGCATGCACGCACACGCGCCCGGTGTGAGTTTAAGCCACCAGTTCCGGGACTCGAACCGCTTTTAACTACGTGGGAGTCCAGCGACATAGCCATTACACTTACTGCTGGTCGCTGCCAATGGAAATTTTTAAAGTATCTATTTATAAGAATGATCATAATATTCAACCATAGAAAATGAAATTGAGGAAAGAAGATACACTTAAAGAGATGAGTAATGACACAAATAATAATCTCGAAATATTACATTTTGTAATTTTACAGATGAACATTTAAGTCCAAAGGAAAAATTGAGTTATCTATTTAGCACGAAAAAATAAAATTTGGTAAATGATTCATTAAACCCTAATGTATGTATGTGTTGAGAGTATGTATGTGTGTGTGTGTGTGTGTGTGAGAGAGAGAGAGAGAGAGAGGACAACTCAGGACTAAATAATAAAAGATTTCCCAGGAAAAACTCAGAGCAAATGATTTGATCACTTTTCTGTGAGAAACTCCCTGCTGAGGCAGCCCTCTTGCCCAAAAAGGACCATTATGATAGGTTGACCACAAAATATCTGCCCATTCATTGCTACTTTTTCAGGAAATTGAACATTGGCTATTTCTCTTTTGAAATGTCCCACACTGCTCACTTGCCCCGTGCCCAATCCAGACTGGCATATGTGTCTGTACATCAGTTACAAAGTTTCTGCTGTTCAAGGAAGTTTCCCTTTAATAGATTGCTTGCCAATCAGACTGTCTCAGGGTTTCCTCTTTCACGCCATAAAACAGACTCTCCTATCTAACATCTTTTTAGATAAAAGGTAGAGGGCCTTTCCTGAAATCGCACAAGCTATTTTGAAATTTAATTTAGAGTTTTGGTCTTTAATCCCTCCTAAATGTTTTATCTGAGTTCTCACTGCTGACCAAATCAAATAATACTGTCATCATATAATTGACTATTCTAGATACCACTGTGGACCGAGACAAAAATAAGTGAAAAAGCAAAAAGTATGTATTATTCCTGGGCTAATTCCTGGACTTAAGGTGAACTCCTTGCTGATATTGAAATTTTTGGAAAGGATCACACCCTTTAATTTCACAGATGAATACTTAAACTTAACAAAAAAAGTGTGCTAAAGATAGAACATAAAAAATTCAACACTAACATTTGTGCGTGTAGGTGTGTGTGGGTGTGTGCACGTGCACGCATGCATGCATGTGTGTGTGTGTGCACAAGCATAGACACACAAGCGTGTAATAAAGAGGGGAAGGATAGAGGGAGACAAAGAGAAGCAGTTGGAAGGACAAAGGGCAGAGATGGTAGAATTTATTCAAAGAGGGAAAAATCAGAAAACCTTGGGTAGGTGAAATGGAGAGAGGGAGTTTTGACTGCAGGGAAAAAAAATGCATATAGAAAAAGAGGCAATGTTCTAGAAAACAAATAAATGGTTTGGGGAATCTTTAACTTGGACCCTGGGTTGTTTTGTCTATTTCTGACCCTGGATTGTTGCTTTGGCTTAGCCACTGTTGCCATGACAGGCATCCTTCCAAGACAACCTCCATCTTGCAGCCAGTGAATTCATCTAAAACTGAAACTCAATATGTGTGTTCCTTGTTCAAAGCCTTTTTAGTGGTTCTCAATAGCTTTTAGGATAAATCTATTTACTGCCTTGCATCTTACCAGTATTTGCTTCCTCTTCCCAAACCCTATCTTGCTTTTTCTTCCATCTGAGACTGTATTTGTGCATCCTCTGCTTGAAATGACCTGTCACAATGCCATTTCCTCCCTTCGCTCATCTCTATAATTCGGTTTAACTTACAACTCAGAAGTCTTTCTTTCTGGAAAGCCTCTTCTACCCACCTCCCTCTGAGGACCCCATAGTTCAAACACCTCCTGCGTATGGCACCCTGTAGTATCCCCTGCTTACCTGTCTGAGAGAGCGCCTGCACTGTGAGGCATCTGATAATATGTTCTGGTTTCCATCTCACCCCTCACTATATCAAACTAGCATAGGTCACAAACATTAAACTAATGAGTCAATAAATCTGAAAGTGATTTAATCCATAACAGTAAAAAACAATACATGAAGGATAAAGAGTTACAAATACTTTTTTTAAAAATGAAACAACAAATTCAAAAGATATTTTCAATTTGTTTTTTGGAAGCTTTTAAAACTGCAGTAAAATGTGGGCCACTTGATTTGTGATGATTCCAATACTACACTGAAGATACGTGGTCCACGGACAAAATGGAATGCTTTACAGAGCAAGAAATTTAGATTAAAACAGAACAAACTGTTTGGATTTAAAGGTTATAGAGGCTCACAGTCTCAAGACCCTTGCATTCCAGAACCTCCAGCATAGAGAGTATTATATGATCTATAAATCCATCCTCCATGTAAAGAGAAACATGAGTGATGGGAGCCATGTTGACATTGTGTAGTTCATAAGACGAGTTCATATCAGTATGGTATGGGTAATGTATGCTATTGTATGTTATTGACTTGCTTTATTTATGTTTACTAGGTGATCCAAAAGGAACTTAACATGAAATATGCTGCTTGATATGACAGGCATTTTTTAAATAAAAGAATTCTTCCATTCAAACAAATATACTGCATACATGGATTAAGAATTACCATAATTAACACAATAGCAGTACATTATTATTTTTTAATTGGCTCATGCACTCTCCAGAGAAAGAAAGGGACAGCAAGCATGCCTACAAGGGAGCATGGTCATGCCTCAATTGCTTTTCATCCATTTCTCCGACTTTTTGGGATTCTGGGCATGCACACATATATGCCAGGTAGGTATTGATGGAGCTGGGATTTAAACCGTTATCAGCCATGGAAGATCCTGCTCCTTTAGTCACTAGACTACAGGACTGGCTTTCTTTTTTTGTTCTTTCTCTTTTTTAAAATCTTCTTTTTATAAAAAGTGAAAGAGACGGTACTTGCCACAGGGTCTCAATGCTGTGATCCACCCTCAGCCTTCAGTCAGTCCCAGATCATGGGTAAATGTGAATCTGGTGTCCTCAAGGAGGTCTCCAGACGTGAACCAGAACACTTTCCATGCTTCACTCACTAGTGTCTTGTTTCACTGATACGAAATCTGCAGCCTCATGGCATATTCTTACATAGCAGAATTCTTTTCTTTTCTTTTCTTTTCTTTTTTCTTGAGAGGTCTTTGCTATAGGACGCATGCGCTCGCCAGACAGAGAGAGACAGAAAGCGAGAAATCACCCCCCGGGGGGATGGTCACGCTGCAATCCCTTCTCCTCCATTCTCCTCTCGGGATCCTGGGCACGCACGCAGACGCGCCCGGCCTGAGTTTTAAGCCACCGGGTCTGGGACGTGAACTGCGGACTGCGGTCGACTACGTGGGAGTCCAGCGACATAGCCATTACGCTAACTGCTGGTCCCACATAGCAGAATTCTAATTTGATTTCTCAAGATATATGTTTATGCAAACTCTATGCTGAAATTTCCCTAATTTGTAAATGTATTTTAATGTATTATGAAGTCTTCAATTTCTTGATCAAAGAATTTGAGAACATCTCACTCTCAAAAAAAAAAAAAAGTGTACAGCTATTCTAGGCAAAATGAGAAGTAATCATTAAAGTCACTCCGTTCTCACAAACACATATACACACATATACCTTATCTATAAACACAACTAAATTCAATTTTTTCAGCTCTTTCATTGAGGGGCTTATTTTGAAGACTGTCATATTATTGACATTTTCTGGGTTAAAATATAAAATTTCAGAGAACTGCCTCTAGCATACTAACATATGGGTTGGACATCTAAGTTGTAGATATGACCAAAAAAAATTTTTTTAACCTTTCAGAACAAAGATTAAAAAAATAAATTTTTCATTTCTCCATAGACAGCAATTTGTATTTGCTGGGTCAAAGAGGGAAAGAAAGGCTTTTCTTTAATTTCTTGTCTCTTATATATCTTCTACTTCCAAAGAAGCCAAGATATTTGTTTATAACAAGTAAAAATTCCTTTTATA
>NW_006159884.1:1986084-1994676 GCF_000334495.1 Tupaia belangeri chinensis | reverse complement strand
CCTGCTGTCCACTTCTAACATTTAAAAAAAAGAATTATCATGGTGAATATTTAGTTATTTTAGTATTATTATACAAGATTTATACATAATTTTAAGGACAAAGTAATCATTTACTAACTAGAAATCTTAACATCAGTACAAAAAAGTCATTTATGTTGGATCATCAGGAAAGACATGATGCATTTATATAGAAGTTCAAGAAAGCAATTGTAGTTTACCTCCCCAAGTTTTCCGTTACTTAAAAGATCTATACTACACTGCATATTAAAGATACAAAGAAATGGGGAAAATAGAAATAAATTACTTGAGGGTAAACCAATGTAAAAATGTTGAATTTTTCAGGATGTTTTCAATATTATGGAGAGAGCTAATATCTATAAGATAATTTTTCCCCTAATTTTTACTGAATAAGAGGTGGAAAGATTTTTTTAGACCCCATCAAGTTTATAAAATTATAAGGACAGACTTTTCCAGATTAGGGAGAACAAATCAACATTCACAGAGAAGGGGGTTTCTATGTATTCCTCAGGTTATGGCCCATGGACCAACAGCAGCAGCGCACATGGAGAGTCTAAGAAATGCAGAATCTGAGGTCCCACTCTAGATAGACAAATCCAATCAGCATCTCCATGTTAGTAAGATTCCCCTACAAGCTGGACACGCATTCCGGTTTGAAAATTCTAATTCTATTACACACTTGTGTATAATTCATTTCTCTTTGAAGCTCAAGGAGATTTAGGAGAGTTCATATTTACGATGTTTCTCTTTAATAGAAGGGAACATACTATAATTTTACAGACAGAAATCATCAAGTGTCTAAGAGATGCAATTTACCCGATTTTACACCGTCAGTGATGATAAATTTGCCCTGAGCAATCAATATTAAAATGATTTCTTTCCATTGTTCTAAAATTTAAAACAATGAAGGGAATGCTGTGTTAGACAATAAAGATGAAGACTCTTGCCAACATTATTGATATTTCATATAAGTCAAAGTTGTATGCTGCACAAAGAGAATGATTTCCAGAATCAGTTTACTTTCTATGTTAGTTTTCTTATTATTTTAATCAGTTCTTTATAAATCAGTATGGTTATACAAATAAAGATACTGCACTTTTTCTATTTTCTACATTTTACTGATGATTAATTATCTGATTTTGTTGTATCCTCCCACTTGAATAATTTTGTTATTTTGTTAATGAGAGAAGTTTAATTGGCTCATTTAGAGTCTTCAGCTTTTCATAGCTAATCCTAATAAACAAATATTTATTATTCTACAATTATGGGACAGGGCTTAGTATAGGGTATAGTGTGCATTAAATAATAAACAAGATAACAATTTTTGTATGCAAAAACACAACAGTTTGTCAGGGTAGTTAAGATGCATATGCAGTAACCATGATTAATTTCAATGACAAAAACAATGTTATAGGAACTCAGAGAGCAGTCACTTCTGATTTTGTGGTATTAGTTAAGACTGCCTGAAGGAGAAAGAAACATCCTAGGTGGATGTTGGGATAAAAAGAAAAGGAAATGTGGGACCAGCAGATGCTGTAATGGCTATGTTGTTCGACTCTCATGTAGTTGACCAGAGCTGGAGTCCCGAACCCGGTGGCTTAAACTCATGCCGGGCATGTGTGTATGCGTGCCCAAGATCCTGAGAGGAGAATAGAGGAGAAGAGATTGTAGCATGACCATCCCTCTTGGGGATGATTTCTCACTTTCTATCTCTCTGTCTCTCTCTGTTTTTCAGGCAAGTGCATGCCACACCCTATAGCAAAAACCTCTCAAAAAAAAAAAAAAAGAAGAGAGAGAGAGAGAGAGAGAGAGAGAGAGAGAGAGAGAGAAGAAGAAGAAAAAAAACAAAATGTAAGTAAAGAACTTTCATGGAGTAAAGACAGTAAGAGTATCTCTGAAGTATACAAAAAAGTGCCTAGGGAATGGGACAACCAAATAATTTCTAAGCACCTAATCAACTGTTTCTATTTAAGTGTACAAGGTTAAAATATGACTAGTGAAAATGTATGACAGACGCTATAGTTTAAAATCACCCTCCAAGTCATGCATTGAGATTTGGTTGTGATGGAATTGTGATGGTAGAAACGTAATTGAACAATGGTGTTGAAAATTGGGGCCTTTGGGAGGAAAATAGGATTAAGGTTCTTGGGGGGAACCCCACGATTGACTCCAGGAGGGTTTCTAAGGAGAGTGAAGGCAGATCAGAGACACGTGGGCGCAGAAGCAAGTGCTTCTTCCCTTTGTCATGTGGTGCAGACAGCAGACCACTGTGCTGTGGAGCCCCTAGTCTATTTTCTTGAGTTACCCAGATTGTGGCATTTTCTGCTCTTCTCAATAGAACAGACTACCACGATGAGCTCCCATTCAATGTTAAAAATAAACAAATTAGTGAGGGAACTAGCAAGATTGTAAAGTTGGTTCAAAAGAGAATAAGACAGGTTACTGAATATTAAATTAGTAGGAAAAAATCTCTGGAATATTGTTGCAAAATTAGATACAAAATTGATTAACGAGCTATGAGGTATTAAAATATAACATTTGGTAATAATCTTTCCCACTGAACAGAAAACGAATGTTACTTGTCTATCTTCTAAAGGTTGATATGTAATTCACAGCCTGGTTCTAATCAACAGGAAGTAGTAAACCAAAAGCTATAATCCCCGAGAGCACCAGCTAACTCTTAGGTGGACTCCTCCGGCAACACTCTTTTAGAACTTAAAAAAAGGCGCTTCTTAATAATTTTAAACTTTGATTTGTTAAAAGCATGATGTTAAGTAGCTATTATTACTCCCAGTTTATAGAGCAAACTGAGTCCTAAAGACGTCCAGTAAATTGCACAGGTCTGATCCTATTCCACATCTATCTGATCTCAAAGCCATTGCTTTTTCACCAAAGTAACAAACGTTAAGACTTTTCCTGTCCCAGGCAACAACTAAGTGTTAACATAATTAACTGATTGACTAAGATCAATCCAATGCGTAAGCAGCTAAAAGCAACAAAAACACGAAAACTCTCTAAAAACAAAAATGAAAACAAAACAATAAGAATCCATGAGGTGGCCAGATCCCTACTACGCAAATACAGAGATTAATATCCCAAAGAGCAAATGAGGGATGAAAAGTTTGTTCAGTCGATGGCAAAAGACCTGGACCAGTTACTAGGACGTAGCATTCTAAGATTAACAGTGTGTTTTCACAATGACAAACTGGAGTGTGCCCTGAGAACAACATGAACGGAAGCTATGGTAAGTAAATATGCATAGAGAGGCTACTTTTCCTCTTCCCTTCCTCTTCCCTACAGCTAGAACTGTCTGGTGTGATGTTTGACCATTTTGGGATCTTACATTGATTTCTGATTCAGGATAAAGTTTTGGAGTCCTGATCCCGAAACACATATTCTATGCACAAAATGTTGCTATCATTCTAAACGGTTTCTATAAGGATACTTCAAAGAGTTTGTGGAAAAGTGAAAATAAAGTTTGAGTTTACTTTGGTGCAAAATAATTTTTAAATCCATCTATAATTTCTTCATAATATGCATTTTCCATAAAAATGACAAGACAGTAAGTTTATGTTTTGCTATAAGGATACCTATATATGTGTAGTGAGAACCCCTACAAGGTTTTCAGAAATCAAATTAACCTGTGTGTTATTGAACCAAACTGTTTATATAAATGGGTTTATTAAAGCATGGCAAATAAAGGAATTCTTAGCTTCCTAAAATTAGCACCTGGGCCAAACCTCATGATTCAAACTAATCCAGTTCTAATCTTATGATTTTATAAATAGAAAACAAGCACTTTCCCAGATAGGGGTACAGAAAGACAAACATAATGAAGTGGTTTAAAGGCATAGAATGAAGCCAGATGCAACTTCCCCAATTTCTGGTGATGTTTTGTAGTTTGATAGTTTTTAATAACTCCAGTGCTTCCATTTCCTTATCTGTAAAATGGGAATAATAATAATAATGCTTACCTGTTATGACACGTCACTTAATTTGGATTTATAAAATGTTTATGGCTTTTTGGCACACAGTAATTGCTACATAAGCTTTTTGAAAAAAGCATCCCTACTTCTTTCCTTCCTTTGTGCTTAAAGCATAGAAAATATCTCTATCAAGTACTCAGGTTACGCTACCACTTCTTTTTTATATATATATATTTCATTTTCTTTTATACATTAAATCACATTATTTGGCTTACAAAATGGATATTTCAACAGGTGATCATTTCTCCCTATACAGTTGATAAAACTATAAAATATCTTCAACAGATAATACAACACTTCTTTGTCCCATTAATGCTTTGCCTCCCTATTTTTCTTCTAAATGTTCTTCCTCAGACCCTCCTCTTTCAAACACACTGTATCTGGTATTTACAACTATATACTGTATTTCTATATCCTTTAGTCAATCAGTTTCAGTCATAGAGTGCGGACACTTGGTATATATTATGTGGGGACATACAATGCCTCTACACTACCACTTCTTAAAGTATTCTCAGGTTACAGTATCACTTCTGAAGTAAGTAACATTTCTATGACTGTATTTTAGAGGATGTAGCTCAATATCTGGGCCTTCAAACATCTTTAGAATATTTAAGTAAATACTCACTCATACTTTTATTAAAAAAAAAGCCTTCTAAAATCTGAGAAAATAATATTTTTTTCCTGTTCCTAAAATAGAAAAATCAGCTATAACTTACTTTCTCTCTCTATAAGCTAACAGTGAATTTCACTTCAAGTTCCTTAGTACTTCTGACATTAATTATGCAATGTTGCATATATGTTTGGGACTCATTAGAGAAATTTAAAGAAATACTTAAATATCATACATTAACTACTTAGCTTTATCTTATTGTACTTCATCTTTTGAATTATCAAATTTATAAACTCCACCACTGTCTTAATTGGAATTTTTAACATTACTGATTCTATCTCATAAAATTAATTACTGTTTTGTTCCTCAGAATCACAGTACAAAAAATCTCCAATTCTGATAGCTACTCATGGTGTTTTGATAATGACGTATTTTATTACTTTCTATATTTTAGTGTTTGGGATTTAATCCCAATTTGAAAAATTCTGTATGTTGTTTTAAATAAGAGGTGATCTTGAACTGGCACACTGTTTCAATAAACAGATGCATTAGCACTCACTGCATTAATTCTGATAAAGAAAAATTTATCTCACAACATCTAACTTAACCTAGAATGTACAAGTTTACTTTTGAGAATGCTTTCTTTTGTGAATTAATGTTGCATTACTATCTAGGTTTCTTTTCAATAATACTAGATAATATTTAACATTTATTTAACTCAGTTAGAAGTTGTGAACCTTTAATTTAAATGGTCAAAAAATGAAAAAAACCTTATATAATTTCACATCACTTATGCAAATATGTTACTTATCTTTTGTAGTTATGAGATGTATAACAGTTTAACCTTCTTTAATTTCCATTATGTATTAGAATTTTTTATTTAGCATAGATAATATAGTTTGGTCACACATAGATTAGTGAAAAAATTAACAGATATTTACTGATAAAGAGGGAAGTTAGGTGAAATTTTTAAATGAAAATATGTATACATCCGCATTCTCTGCTATAGTTTTTATTTATTTTTTTGTTTGTGAAACAGGGCTATAAAACCCAATAGATAAATGTGAGTGATCACAGTAGAAAATTCACATTTTTGATTGGAAATATTATTCTTCACACTGGTTATAAATATAAATCTTTAACAGTCTGTACATTTCTAGAGCAGATGACTTGTTTACAAAATTTCAGTGAACATATTCTTAGTCGAACAGTAGAGGGAGCTCCAAAAAAAGCTTAGCAAATAAGTGAAAAGTAGTTAGGATTCTAAGTAAAAATTACTAAAAACACTTGAGTCATAAATCAAAAAATTAATTTTAAAATTATGTGCCATATTAAATTCTTTAAATCATTAGTATGTATCGCTCATTTTAAATGTCTTTAATTTTTGTTTTATTTCAAAAGACTAGATATACCACTCACTTTTATTGTTACATATATCTCATTAAATTCCTGTAAAATTTACTTAAACATATCTATTATCTAGATTATGTTCTTTGACAGGACTTATATTTTTCCATTTTATGTATGCTACAGATGCATTAATAATTTGTAAAAACTAAGATTTAAGTCACTAAGAACTTGATGTTCTGGTATTTGGCTTACTATTCAAGATTTTGAGTCTATTCAAAATATTACTGGAAAAAAGCTCAACTCTTTAATAATCCAGGACTATCCAGTGGCTGCAGTTAGCCAACAGTTGATGTTTACTGAGTGCTTATGGAACCATAATGCTGGGTGCTCTGACCAAAGTGTTCTCAGTAGGAATGGGGTTACTATAATACCAGGTGTAAAGGATTTAGGAGTTCAGCTGGTTTTTTAGGGCTGATTCCAATTTTTGGCTGCTTAATTTATTTAACTATGATGACTCATACGTGTTAGGCCCAATTTAAGGACTACACAGCATAATAAAAGTAAAATTTGGGGCACTATTATTGAATCACAAATCTTCAACCAATATCTCCTTTCTACAAGCATATATGTCAGAGTTAGTAAGTGTAAATAATCCATTATTCATAATCCCCAAATCCATAAATCTCTGAAACCTGATTTTTACTCCACATAACTCACTTTATGGTAAACCCTAGACTGCCTGGAACTAACTCAGCAACAAACTATAACCTTGACTGATATGAAGCCCTCTACAATCATTATATAATATTTTATACCTATTACAAACTCTAATCATTTTGCCGAACATGAGCATGTTTGCTTACCAGGTGTTCAACTGGCCCCATGAGGGTGTTACACAAAACATTCAATATATGGACCCTATTACCGTTTCGGATCTTGAAAACTGAACTGTAATACAGTTGGCCAGAGGAGTTTTGGATGTGAGACTGTGGCCTTATACTTGTCTGCAGACTGCAGTGCATGTCGATGATCATATTTCTAACATTGCAATTCATAATGTTAGTAATAACAGATGGATTTCTATCATGCAGTGGAGATCTGTAGGTAAGACTTATGATGAAATAATTCACAACATAGCATGTAGGCTTTGGAAAGACCTGGTTTTGTTCTAATAATGAGTATGGTAGCTAGGAATGAAAGAAATACTACCAGAATTTCTCCTAATAAAAACAAAAATACTTCCTTGGTCCAGACCATGGTATGAGGGTTATGGAGGCTGGATCTCACATGGCCAACTGTGCCACTGGATTTCTGGATAATACAACTAGAGAAATACTGGATATGTGTGTGTGTGTTTGCCCAAAATCACAAAAGGAGGGAGAAATGGAGGAAAAGGGATTGTGGTGTGATCATTCCTCATGGGGGATGCTTTCTCTCTTTCTGTCTCTGTCTCTCCAGGTCTGGTGGGCACACATGCCCTCAAGAAAAATGAAAAATATATATAATAAAACATAAATACTGTCTTTATGAACAGCAATGTGAACTCTTTTCTATTCCTGAAGAAAGTTGAAGAGATTAAAACAGAAATCAACGAAAGTAATCAGTTTAAACTTTAGCAAAAATCTCTAGGTGTCGTTTAGCATTATATGGGGAGTACTTTTGTCTAAATGTCTTTAAAATACATGTAGGTCAATAGTTTTGCTATAGCCTAATATAACCTAATGCATACAAACATATTCTTTTCTTCTTGGTCCAAAATAAGAAATCTTTTCTTTTCCAGATGTTTTTAGTACCAGCTCTAAATTGCTATCCCCATCCTGAATCTACAGTTTCAATGACTATGTGGAAAATAAAAATATGTTAAGCTACTTTTTTTTTTTTTTGAGAGGTTTTGCTATAGGGTTCATGTGCTCGCTAGAAAGACAGAGAGAGACAGAGAAACAGAAAGCAAGAAATCACCCCCCAAGGGGGATGGCCACGCCACAATCCCTTTTCTTCCATTCTCCTCTTGGGGTCTTGGGCATGTATGCACACATGCTTGGCATGAGTCTCAGACCACCGGGTCTGAGACTCGAACCACTGTTGGACTACATGGGAATCCAGTGACATAGCCATTACACTAACTGCTGGTCCCGTTAAGCTACTTTTATAATGACACCTGAGATATTACATAAACAACCAAGCTACATTTCAAAAACAATGTAAGAGTAGCACTTGCAGAGAATGAAATGGCATTGAAATAATGGCTTATTAAATTAAATTTATCAATACGACTTCAAAAACCACAAACACAGAATAGATTATTGGTAAGTAAACCAGTTTGCTGAATAAAAGCACAATCATGCAATTTTCAGATAATATAACAATTGCAGCTACTTCCAAGGTTACTTTTGGAATCTTGTGATAGACTACTTTTGTCTCTTCCTTATCTCACTTTCTTCTTTTCCCACTGTGGTGTTTGTTCATTTGCTGGTCACAGCTTTATTTTGGTTTTCCCTGCTGTGTTGGTGTTAAAACAAATTAGTTTAATATATTTTCCTAAAGGTAGCTGATTTAGACTCTTTCCTTCCCATGGATAAAGATATAAATAGTTTTAATACATTTATTTTAAGGTGTTTGAGTTTTAGG
>NW_006159884.1:1952437-1986071 GCF_000334495.1 Tupaia belangeri chinensis | reverse complement strand
CCTGCTGAGGAATCTCAGTGTGCTGCAGTGAAATATTTTGTAAAATGCCTGAAGAGTTGGGCTGTTGTTTTAACTGATGAGTAAACTGAAGTCGTGCAACACTTCCTTTTCTTTTCCTTCCCTCTTACTTTCTCTTTCCTTTTTCTCTTTTCTTTCCTTCTTCCCTCCCTCCTCTGTTCTTCTCTTCCCTGTCATCCTTCTCTCCCTCTACTGGAATGATTTGGAATGCCAAGAACCTGATACAAGTAAAGCCACTTGTGTTATTCTACCACTGTTATACACTCCTATTTTATAATAGAATTATTCTAAGAGCACATACCTTTTAAAAATGGAATCAGATTCTTTATTGAATTTCCGCTTCTGATTAGGGTGACTTGGGAATTTCTCAAGATAAGTTTGAGTAAAACAGAAAGCAGTGACTCCAGGCACTCCTCCAGGCCTTAGGTATGCAGGGGCCTGAGGAGGTCCCTGGCCCCAGGAGCAGGTCTTTGAACTGAGTGACACACACAAAGTAGAAAAGGGCATGGCACTGTACCTACTGCTGCTGCTCTAGTTACAGCCCAGGCGATCCCAACTTTAGAACTCCCTTGCTTGTTAAACTTTGGAGTTGAGTAAATACCAGGCACTCCCAGAAGACATAATTAGGACGACTCCTGAGCAAACTACTGCATGTCGGACTTTTTGCCCCAGTGCTTTGAAAGGTCCTTTGGGATCCAACCGTGGAATGTGTCAACTAGTGTAAAAGATCTCTTGGGCCCTGCCTCCACACAGAATCTACACTTTCAAGATAAGGCTCAGGCTTCAGGCAACTCCAATATAAGTGATTTACTGCCATTTCTGTATTTAACTAGAAACTTGGTAGATAAAATACCTAATATTCTTCAGAAGAATTTCGTTAATTAAGTATATTTACTTTTTTCCATGAAAAAAAGTTTTTTACAGAGAGATAGCATCCCCCACAGGGTCTCAATGCCACAATCCACTTTGGCTTTGGTTACCCTAGAAACACAGGAACATGCCTGCCAGTACAATGAGGTTAGTCTCTGAACCTCAGCTTGAAACCTCAGGGGAGTCAACCTTACAGAGTGTCATGTTTTACCACTGTAGTACTTTCACCTGCCTTGAGAAGAGTTTTGATTTTTCACACAGTGCATGCTCACACAGTGACAATGAACTTAGTGATCAGTAAAGATGGCAACTGCATGTTCTCACCCTGTTGGTAATAGCCAAGAAGCAGAGAATGATGAGTCTACTATGGAAGTTGACATAGTCATTCATTTTACTATGATCTGAGGTTATAGTGAACACTCCTGTACCAGCATATTTGACTACCAACTTCCTGAGACAATAGGGAATATCAAAATATGGATCTGCAGTATGTAGTCAATCCTCCTAAAATCTTATATTATATATTTTATAAAAACAAAAATAAAAGTAATAATTTCCTTTTTTAATTGAGAAAGTTACATTATTGTATAGTCAACCCTTAACTAGCTCAGACTTTAAGACTTAGCTCATTGGAGACAAGGCAGTTTTATCTTGTTTTTAACTTCTAATATGTGAAAAGTTTAAAAGAAAATCCATACATTTCCTTTTGTTTTTGACCCCACATGTGGGAAAAGTGGGAAAATGTTATGCTTTAACTACAATGCAAGTAAGTTCAACAGACACTAAACTAAATGTTATTAAATTGGAATCCAAGAATCAAAGAATTTTAGACTTACCTGCTTCACTGTGGATAAATGTTTATGAAAATTTTCAGGATTCTATGACTATTGGATGTCCATGACTACATATATACTTTGTTTTTGAGCAACATTAAATATTTTCATGTATGAATATGATATTTCTATTGTGGGTTAAATTACAACCCTACAAAAATGAAAAAGCAACTTATTTTATAAATAAATCAAATCATATGAGTTGAATGTGTAATAATAGATCAGAAATCAATATGAAATTTTTCTCGGTCACACTCTCAGACAGCTTAAGGCATTGAAATCTCATTAGAGTAAAGAGGATGAATGGAAGGAAAGGAAAGAGAGACCACCTTTACCCATCTGAGTAATTTCAAGATCATTTTGGCTCAGATGGCTGATTGTAAAAAGCAGAGAGTCGGTCGGCGTCTCCGCTTGCCTGACTAGTTATGATTTACACCGTGTCCCAACTTAATTTCCAGTGGCCCACACATTCCTTCCACTTTCATCTTCAAAATCTCCAATGAGATGTACATTATGTGGTTATCTTAATACATATGACAATTTTCACTCTGATTTAGTAAATAGGTGTTTAAAAGAAAATATTCGATTTCTGAGTAAAAGGCAGAATATGACATTATGTCAATATGACATTATTCAAAAGTAGCAAGAAACAAACAAAACAAGGGCTATTAAATAGGGACATTTGTGTTGTGAAGATAAACAGAGGTTAACAATTTATGCATTTCTTTCCCCGCTTTAGAATTTATTGTTGATTTGTTTTACATAGAGCGCAGAGTAAAAATGACAACTCCTGAGGGAGAAACGTGAACTATGAAACCTGAGCCTGATCTGTCTCCACCTCTGCATGTTTGGGAGAAGAGTTGATAGTTCCAGGCCAGGAAGTTTCCATTTGGTACTCTCCAAGAGGTCATGGCATCACATAGCCTGAAGAGATTAATCTGTGTTCCAAATCGGAGCCATTAACTTCTTGCTCTCTGACATGTGGGCCACATAAATATAATTGTAATAAAAACACATGGGCAAAATTTGTTTAATGGATCTGTGATTGCCTTCCTTGTTGAAATTATTCCACATTATAAGAGGGTCATTGCAGGCAAAAAGAGGTGGTCAATTACTGTAATCAAATATGCACAAGAAGAACCAAATTACACATGGAAAATGGACCATCGTTCACTTATGGATGTATGATTTTTCTTAGGCACATAAACACATTTAAGACAGTTCTTAAATACAAACTAAAATTGTTTTTCTAAGTGAAAAAATATCAATTTGGAAAATGTCAGGAGCACGATATGCAGATGATAGTATACTTTTAGATCATATTTAAATTTTAAAAACACAGAACTACTTATTTATAACTTGTACTTCAAAATCTATAAATATATTATTACTGGGATATATTTAAGTTTTAAAAATTGCCTTGAGGGGGCCAGCAATTGGTGGGGTGGTTGAGGTGCTGGGCACCCACATGGCTGATCAGTTTGAATCCTGGACTCAGCAGTTTGATAAATCACTCCAGGCACTTGTGCATGTGTGCTGAAAATCCCATGAGGAGATTGGAGGAGAAGGGATTGTGTCGTGGCCATCCCCCCCACCCTGGGGATGATTTCTCACTTTTTCTCTCTGTTTCTCTCTTTAGTGAGCACACAAAGCTTAACAACAACAACAACAAAAAGCTTAAGGTACAGTAATTAACAGTACAGACACGGAGTATTTACTTTCTGTGTTATTATGATAACATATCATGTGGAAAAATAGATAATACTGTCTCTTAAGGATGCTAGCTGTGCTAACTCATGGCATATTCTCCAAATTGTTTGAGTCTTCATCACAGCTCAGTAAAAGATACATTAGATAGAGGAAGGAAGAGCAAACTTTCAGAGATTGGGCCAAGTTTTTCCTTACTCTTTCCATTATGAATATCGACCTAATAAACCACTGATTCAAAAAGAAAATGAAAAGTAAGCAATTAGTTGGAAGGGAGGAAGAAATAAAGGAAGGCAGGGTACATAAGAACATCTCTCCCCAAACTAATCTACATATTTAATGCAATGTCAATAAAAGTACCAGACACATTCTTCACAGATTTACCATAGGGCGGGCGCCACCATGCCCTCTTCACAGATTTAGAAAAGACAATCATAAAATTTGTCTGGAATCATAAAAGACCCCGTATTGCCAAAGCAATTCTGCACAAGAAGAGTGGAGCAGGTGACATCTCACTCCCTGACCCAAATATACTACAAAGCTATGGTAACCAAAACAGCATGCTACTGGCACAGAAACAGATATGCAGACCAATGGAACAGAATAGAGTCCCCCAAAATAAATTCCCAAACATACAGTCAACTGATCTTCGACAAGGGGTACCAGTCAATCCAGTGGAAAAAAGAAAACCTCTTCAGCAAATGGTGCTGGAAAAACTGGATTTCCACCTGTAGAAAGAAGAATCTGAACCCCTACCTCTCACCTTTGACAAAAATCAAGTCAAGGTGGGTCAAAGATCAAAATCTAAGACCTCAAACTATAAAACTGCTCCTGGAAAACACTGAGGAAACTCTGGAAGACACTGGTGTAGGCAAAGACTTCTTAAATAAGACCCCCAAAGTGCAGTTGATAATCCCCCAAATAGACAAGTGGGATTACATCAGAATAAGAAGTTTCCGCATGGCAAAAGACACAGTAATTAGTGTGAATTGACAGCCCTCAAAAAGGGAAAATATTTTTGTAAACTACGCGTCAGATAAGGGACTGACAACCAGAATGCACAGGGAATTCAAGAAGCTGTTCCAAAAAAAATTTAAAAATCAACCCTATTAAAAGATGTGAGAATGAGTTGAAAAAACTACTCTCTAAAGATGACATGTGAATAGCGAAAAGGCCTAAGAAAAAGTGCTCAACATCCCTCATTGTAAGGGAGATGCAGAACAAAACAACAATGAGATACCACCTAACCCAGTCAGAATGACTAAGATTAAAAAAAAAAATTATAAGTGCTAGAGAGGGTGTGGTGAAACGGGAACTCTCTTACACTGCTGGTGGGAATGTAAATTGGTCCAACCACTGTGGAGAACAATTTGGAGATTCCTCAAAAATCTACAAATAGAACTAGCATATGATCCAGCAATCCCACTCCTTGGTGTCAACCCAGAGGACAGAAGAATTCCTAATCGAAAAAGTGCTTGTACATTCCTGTTTATTGTGGCTCTATTCATAATTGCTAAGATGTGGAACCAACCCAAATGCCCATGAACAGATGAATGTATTGAAAAGCTGTGGGACATATATTCCAAGGAATATTATTCAGCCATTAAAAAAAATGACTTTTGACAGAAAGTGTAAGAATATGGAAGATTTACTGCTGAGTGAAGCAAGCCAGGCTATGAAGGAGAGACATTGTATGTCCCCACTTAATATATACTAAGTGTCTACACTCGATGACTGAAACTGATTTACTAACGCATATAGAAACACAGTAAATGGATGTAAATACCAGATATAGTGTGTGTTAAAGAGTAGAGTCTCAGGGAGGACACTTAGAAGAAAAATAGAGAGGCAAAGCATTAATGGGACAAATAAATGTGGTATTATCTATTGAAGATACTTTTATAGTTTTATCACCTGGACTAGGGAGAAATGTTCCATGTTGAAATATTCAGTTTGTAAGCTAAATAATGTGATTCAATGTAAAAGAGAAAATGAAATTTAAAAAAAAAGTTATAAAAAATAATCTTTTGCAAAAAATAAATAAACAAATAAATCGAAACTCCATTATGGCACACCAAAAAAAGAAAAAAGAAAAAGAACAGAATGTTTCTCAAGTGGTGATCAGGTCTTCCACTAACAGTACTTATACACTGAATTGAATGTTTTCATTGAAAATATACAACTTATCACAGAGAGAGAATGCTAGTGAAACTAAAAAGAATACATTTTGGTTAAAGGATTTATTTTTAGTGAAAAATACTAAGTAAGGCATAATGGAAATATCTGGTATGATATATTGAGTGACATGAATAATGGGAGCTATAGTGTGCAAGACAAGAGAATCTGCTTAATTAGAATCATTTGAGTAAAGGATGGAGCTTAAACTATTATTTTCTCATGGTTGTTTTGTAAGAATAAATGAGCAGTTGAGTGAAAGGGGACAGCTGAGCCTGAGGAAGGGAATCTTACCCAAGAGCTTGTCCATACTGTGCTTCTCTTGGAAACAGACACAGTGAGAACACAAAGGATAAAGGAGACGCCTTTTAAGATACTTACACAGTAGGACATTTTAAAGATCAAATTTAACCCCAAAACATTTAAGACTAGTTTCAAGGAGTACACTCATTCATTCTGATCACAATAATCAGTGCCTTTCAAGTAGTCCGTGCTACAAACCAGGCATCGTAAGAAGTATTTTGTACCTGTGTTTTCAATTTCCCAAGACATCTACAATGTATATAAAATTACGTTTATTTTATAGATGAAAAAACTAAATCTTACAGAAGTTAAATATCTCATCCAAGCAAGAGTCATGAAGTGGTGAATCTAGGATTATAATTGTGGTCTGTTTGTTTTTACTCTATGACCCACCAATCTGTTCTGTGACTGCATTTCCCAGGTAGGCAGTTAGAAGCTGTGCTCAAGAGATAGCAGGCTTGTCATTACATCTCAAAAGATTCCACTCTAGTAGATATAAATGGCAAGGACAGATTGCGCCCATCGTAGTGATGTGAGTGAGGGTAAGATGCCAATTTCCAAAAAGGAATGAGTGCTGACTTGAGTTATGGGGGTCTGGCAGAATGGAGGGAAGTACAAAGTGAATCATGTGGACCTTCAGGGTGGATACACAACCAGGAAGAAAGACTTATTGTGAGAGGCAAGAGACAGAGCAAAGTCATTGGCCTTTTCTACAGAATAGGAGTAATACAAGTAAGATGTGAAGAGTAGAAAGGATATTTTGAATGTAAGTCACAATCTCACTTTTTCTCCTGAATGCTTATCTCATGTCAGCCACATCAGAATGCCTTTGTCTTCTACACTGAAGTATTCCTGTGTCTTCTACTTGCTCAGGACACAAATGTGTCCTTATTTCAACCTGTAGAGGCCTTCAGCTGCCAACTACTCAGAGATCCTATCTCACGTTTTAAAAATATTCCTAGTTTTGCATAAAATAGTCACTTAATAATGAGTTATTTATGACAATAACAAACAGCATTTTAAGCCAAGCTGATCTTATTAGGGCAGACAAGCAAGGTGTTTGTTCAATGTCCCATGTGCTCGTTGCCAGATAACTAATTTGCCAGTGCACCTGTGATCCTGGCAGGCTGGAAGGTTGAGAGGAGAGATCTTACTGGAGGTGCCTATCTCTTTCTCTTTATCTCTCATTAATGAATGAATGTATGAACAGTAACTAAGTATTAAAATATACTGACTGCAATTGCAGGCACTTTTATAAGTCACTTGAGTAGAGGCCTTAGAATGAAGCACAAATGTAAATGGGAAAAGGAAAATTCTTCTTGACTAAGTTAACTGGGTGTCAATGATGTCAGCTTTATTTTCTGAAGGCAAATGTAACCAGAATAATATTAGTGACAATGATGATAATAATACATGATAACAATTACCATAATAATAGCCACCATTACTGGCTCTTGCTCTTAATTTTCTTTCTTTATCTTTGTTTCTTTCTTTGTTTCTAATTTATTAGAGAGATTTTTTTTTTCTTCAGGGCATATGCACTTGCCAGAGACACAGAAAGAGAGAAAGTGGGAAACCATCCCCCCCCCCAGGGGGGATGGCAACACTACAATCCCTTCTCCTTTATTTCCCTCTCGGGATTTTGGGCATGTAGGCGCAAGTGCTAGAAGTGTTTTGAGCTGCTGGATCCAGAACTTGCACTGTAGTCAACCATGTGAGAATCCAGCTCCTTAACCGCTATGCTACCTGCTGGACCCATGCACATTTAGTTCTTCAAGTGGCATAAGAGGTATGTAGTTGTACCTTTTTTCCAAAAGGGGAAATTGAGCATGAGTTTCAACCAAGAGCACATAAACAGTTAACATCAGAACTGGCATTTGTACACAGGTTTATTTGACTCAAACCTACAAACTTCTAGTGTTTGCAAGGCAACATTCAGTTCCTGTAAGCTATGTTGGTAGATGTAACCAGAAGATGTCTCAAAGGATCTCCATGATTACTAAGATTTATGGATGTTTCTGAATGTGTGTTCTGAGAAATGGACAAAATGATAGACATTCTTCAAAACAACGTTTCATGGGTTTTAAAAATGCGTGTTTTCAAACTCTAGTTGAAGGCTAATTATTTAATTTATATAAACTGAAAATTCAGAACTAGGCCTGAATTGGTATACCAGGTTAAGTTTTCTCGGAGTTCAATGCAAAGAATATTCTAAAAACTGCTACTTTCTGAAAAAAAAATTATGTTGTGTATAAAATAGTAGCTTAGATAAGCCTAATTAATAAATTCAGGACACATTATATAACTCTTTTAGGGAGGAGAAAAGGTCAAAAGGAACTGAAGCCAGTCAAATTACGGGCTGCATTGAATTACTTCTAAGGAATTTAAAATGTAGAATTCAGGGTTTGGCACACACGGTTCATTTCCAGGCATTTTTGAAATGAAAGCATCCCTCACGAGTGTAGCATCATAAGAAGAAACATATATGTATTTCAATAAAGAATATGTAGAGGCAATTATATGTGTGATCTTGGAGAGAGGTTTCAGGAAGATTTGGAGAATCTTCCAAATGGCATGAAAATAAAACAAAAATACAATAAAGTTTATAAAAAGTACTATAAAAATGGTCAGATTAGAGCCAGCAGGTGGGACAGAGTTTAAGGTGACTAGATCCCACATGGCCCACTACATGGTTGGAATCCCCAAAGCGGCAGCTTGAAAAACATATTGTGTGTGTGTGAGAGAGAGAGAGAGAGAAAGCTAGAGATGGAGAGAGAGAGAGAGCTCATGCCCCAAATCCCTAGAGGAGAACAGAGAAGAAAGGCCTACAGCATGGTTATCCTCTCAGGGCTGTGGTGAGAGGGTAGAAAGGGTGGGAAGAAGAGGTTCTCACTTTCTTTCTCCATCTATGTCTCTGTCCTGTGCGTGCATGTGCCCCACAGCAAAATTAATAAGTAAATGAATGAATGAAAAAATAAATAAAGGTCAATATAAGTAATAAATCTCTAGTTGATTATACATATTTTATCACCTCTTTACTGGTTTATATTTCTTTTTTTTTGGAGAGTTTTTTTTTTTTGTTTTTTGCTATATGGCGCGTGTGCTCTCCAGACAGACAGAGACAGAGAGACAGAAAGTGAGAAATCACTCCCCAGGGAAGATGGCCACGCCACAATCCATTCTCCTCCATTCTCCTCTCGGGATCTTGGGCACGCACGCACAGGCACCCGGCATGAGTTTAAGCCACTGGGGCCGGGACTCAAACTGTGGTTGACTACACGGGAGTCCAGCTACATAAGCCATTACGCTAACTGCTGGCTATGTGTTTCCATTTCTTGATAGAAGAAAATTTGAATAAACATAGTGGTGCCCTCTATCAATGGGCCTGGAATCGGAGAAATTGGAAACTCTACTTGTATTTCTTGTCCTATCTTTATAAGCATCCAGCTATTTCTGGCAGAAAAGAATAGAAAATGAAGTAAATTCGCATTACAGTCAAATGGTTACTAACTTAGAATAAAAGTTTGCAACTGATGCAAAGAAAAAGCAAGAAGTTCATCATTTATTCTTAGCCCTATAACCATATGATTATCACTCCTTGATGTACAAAATTGAACACAACATTCAGGGAAATGGAAAACAGAAAACCTTGGTGGCCCTGTGTTCTTGTGCCTAGGGTTAAAGGTGGGAGAAGAGCAGTTCAAAGCTGTATATGTCCATAAAATTGCTCTCTATGTCATTATCATCTCTTATTTGTGGTGTTAAAAATGCTACCCTGAATACATAGTCTTTAAGAACAGTGACCTAGGTACTTTTTATCTTTTGCCAGTAGTCCAGAGTCTGGGATATCAAAGATGTAGAGAATCATTTTTTTTTTTTTAAATCTTAAACTGAACCCTTCTGTGTAAGTATTTAAATGTAATCTTGACATTATTGGTAGGAATATTGTTAGAAATTATGTTTATTTCTTCTAAACAAACTGATTTATTCCATTAAGGAATATGTCTGTCTCCATATAACATTCATTATTTTTCGGTGTTTCAAAATGCATATCAGGGTGGGAACCAGCAGTTAGCATAATGGCTATGTTGCTGGACTCCCACGTAGTCGACCACGGTTCGCGTCCCGGACCCGGTGGCTTAAAGCTCACGCTGGGCGCGTGTGCGTGCGTGCCCAAGATCCCGAGAGGAGAATGGAAGAGAAGGGATTGCAGCGTGACCATTCTCCCTGGGGGGGTGATTTCTCGCTTTCTGTCTCTCTGTCTCTGTCTGTCTGTCTGGCAAGCGCACACGCCCTATAGCGAAAAACCTCTCCAAAAAAAAAAAAAAAATGCATATCAGGGCCAGTGAGTGCTATGGTGGTTAAGGCAGCTAGATTCCACAAGGCAGACTGCACAGCTTGAGTCTTGAACCTGGTGGCTTGAAAAACATGCCAGAGGTGTGTGTATGTGTGTCAAAATCATGAGAGAAGAATGTCAGATAAGGAATTGCAGTCATGAGGGGGGGGTTCTAATTTCTCACCCTTGTTCCTCTGGCAGAGGCACATGTGCCCTCTAGAAAAAAAAAATTAAAAGCCTTATGTTCATATAGCTGGTTCAAAGTGAAGGAACTTGATTGCATCAACCCTAATATGGTTGGAAAATATGCAATCCTTTCTCTACCGCATTAAAAAAAACACAGAGCTGGCTTTGCAGTGCAGTGGTGATGCAGATCCAACATGGGAACCATGGTGCAGTTCCCAAATCTCTTTCTCGCTCTCTTTGTTGCTTTCTCTTGTGTATGAGTGCACATGCTCTATCATTACTTAAGAAGAAAATAAAAAAACAAACCACAAAAACAGGCATAATGTTTTAGAGGAGAATCTAAGAATAATTTAAATATTATGAATATAACTTGTTATTTTGTATAAAACAAGTTCTTCAGAAGAGGAAAAGGATTCAAGTACTTGCAAGAAGTTGTTTTTGAAGAAGAGGCATCATTATCCTAATGATTCAGTGGGCTATTACAACATTATAAAATATTTCAAAATTGGGATTATCATAGCTTGAAGCTGCTTGTAACTTCATTATGACACTTTCTTCCTCAAAAACTCAGGCAAAATATATTTTTTCTAACTAGATATTTCAAAACTCCCTGAATAGCACTTGAAGAATTTTCATGCTTCTTGGAATAAATCACGTTCTTCTATTCGAAAACCATGATGAAATCTTTGCGAAGTGTCAGAAGAGAAGTAAAACCCTAGAGAAGCTATTAGCAATTTATCATTTCCAGTTCATATGGGAATGTGAATTCCTCTTGCCAAAGAGTTTATCATTGATCTATTTAGCATGAAATGCAGCTATCACAACAGAGCGAGTTGATTTTAGCTAGGTTCATTTTGAATATATTATCTTAAATAATAAAAAGGGACATGTTCCTTGGCTTTTGGTATTTTTATAGTAAGTGTTATGAACTCTGACAGAAACTAGTCAAAAGTAGTGCATACTTCCACAGTATTAGCATACCAACTATTTTGACGCTTGGAAGCTTCATCACTGAGCCAAACTTAACCCACAGATAAAAAAAATCATAAAAATAAACTTGTAAATAAAAAATGAGAATGATAAAGGACATAATAAATAGTAGAACTAAGTAAGTAATTCTTTAAAATAAAATTGTGAGTGACTGAAGAAAAACTGACCAGTAAGTCTAGAATATAATCAGGTCAAATTGGAACAAGAAGCTAGGAAACTCAGAATCCAAGGGGTTCCATGATTAGGTGTGGTAGGAAGATATCAGTTTAGAGGCAAAAGTGAAGCTAAATGGTACCAATTACAAACTTAAAATAAAAGTCAAAAGCCTCTTTTGAAAATCACTTTCCAGATAGTTACTAAACCAATTGAGAGATGACTTTAGTAACTGATGGTATGCAATAAAAATAATCCATTTGACCTTTATGTAAGGATCCTTTGGGTGGTACAGGGACTATAATATTGAGTCCATTGAGAATGAAACAAAATCTTAGCACACTAATTTGTTCTACAAAGGCAATATTTAAATGGCTATAACTCCCTACAGGTTAATAGATTTTAATTTTTAGATTCAACCTTGATGGCAAGCAATGAAAGCTTATTTATGGCTACTATAAACTACAAAATGTTATCAACCTTGACAATATAAAGTTACACTACAAAAGTTGAGTAAAGGGGGATAAGTTGTGAGCTAGGATGATAGGATGCTAATAATATCATTTTAGACAATGAATAGCTTCACACACACTGCTAAAAATAGAACAAAAATGGATGATCTCTGGTATATTACTTAAAGCTATAAAATAATTAGTGGAAAGACTAAAATATTAATATAACTAAAACTGGGTGGCAAATGGAAGATGAAATTGTAAATAAGTTAAATGCTTATCTTTTAATACAAGAACTAAAACCCTTTAAAGGTAATATATGGAGTAGTAGAGGCACTTATATTGTTGAGAATAATTCAGATGATTGAGAAAAACAATAAGAGAAAAGGATAAAAAATAGTTTCTACTGGGAAATATGATGAGGTGGCTGTTAATGGTTTACTTTGATAAAATGTATCATATTAAATTAGTATACATTTCATTACAATATAGATCGCTAGCATACATGCATATTTCATAAGTACCAAAGCCACTGTCTGCATTATTTCCTTTTGAGGTAACTAAGGATTTGGAAAAAAAAAAAAGAACATATTTTTCAGTCACCTCAAGTATAGAAATTACTAAATTTAAAAAATGGAATCAATTATAAATGCTTAGCTAAATAACTACACCCTAAATCAAATACCGCCCATTGACTTCTAATGTAAACTTACATAAGCATATATATCAATTGTCACATATGGAGATGTTCTCTGAATCTATGATAAACAAATTACATATATTTTGACATTCTTTCTTTCAAATTCAATGCTCCTCACTACTTATTATGCAAACCAATATACTAGCATTATCTTTCTTTTGATTATGTATTTATTGACTTTGTAAAATACATATCCTCTCTCCCTCTGTGGAGTTAAGAATTACTAGGCTACATACTGACCTTTTTCAACTTCTTTATACCCAGGGTAGAAAGAATATAGAAGATGAATTTTGTCCTTAATACATATAGCTTGGAAATGTGCTACTTGTTATAGTGGTGAGAATTCCTAATAGGATCTCCTGAGGGCTATTAGACTTTTCTCTTAGTGTTAAACTACCCTTCTCTTTGGGAAACCCTGAACCAATTTCTAGCTGCCTTTATCAAGCTTATATTGCAAGGACTTTTAGAAAATTATTAGTATCTTAGGCTCAAATGAAAATGGTCAATGTGACTTTTAGAGAATTTTCTTAATTTAAATAAAGGGAAATTTACAGAGTCATTTTAATAAAGTTTAATCTTGTCATAAGTTCCTCCTCCACAGAGCAATTGAGTTTTATGCCAAGCAACATCAAATGTACTTTCCATTTAGTTCTCTTGTTTCTGACTATTTTCAATCCAAGATAAGAGGAATTTTTTTTTTTTAAAGCATGGTTTTGGTTACATCTCCTTAAATGTTTTCATGTCTTTACCTTGGAAAACTCATCACCCTTGGGTATATACCATTAAATGGTGCTCTGGAAAAGCTGCAGACATTCGTGATCCTACCCTGGTTTCCTCTTCATACCAGTCACATAGCTCCTGGAATAGACTAGGTATTTTCCTATCCTTTCATTTAAGTGTATTCTATCTCATAGAAAATTCAGTAATGCTGACCTTGATTTATTTATTGTTCATTGTGAGTAAAGATTTCCCACAAAACAAACATTTTACACTTTTAAATATAGTCCATCTTTGCTGGTGACAAAATTAGATCTTAACCACCTGCTTGTTGTATGCAAGCATCAACATCAAATTCACAGTTCATCATGCCATAAATACTCATGCCTTGGGAATATGCCAGACATATGCCTTTTTCAGTAATGTGATTTCACTCTGATTCCCCACTGTAACTCAAGGAAGCAGCTAAACCATTCAAAGCAGACACTTTGAAATGTGCCTTTTGATATAAAGATGTGCGTAAGATCAAGGCCCTGCTCATTTTTAAGTAAAATTAAATCAATTAAATACTCCAAGCCGATCGTTATATCAGAGACGTTTCCCTGCATGGTTGTCAATCGTATTTCAGGTGAATACTGCGTGATGGAGCTTAAGAAAACTGGGACATACAATAAAGGAGAGGAAGATAAGGGAGCGGCATATAAGCAGTTTACACACTGCTGTTTGCCTTTAGACACACAATTGCAATGTAGGGCACCAAAGTGGGACACAGAGCTGGGAACAGCAAGGGATTATTAGAGTATTTATATAAAAACATACACTATGAAACCATACCGTTTGTTTCCATCTTCATTTTTGTTATTACAAACATAACATACACTCATTTTTTTTAAAAAGTGTGAACAGCAGAAAAATGCCCCAAAAGCAAATTAACAGTTTCCACTGTACTTCATATTCTCCTGTCTACTCTTGTTAATCATTATGTTAACAGTTTTCTTCCTGACATTTGCTGTGAGATGTCTATATGTTTCCTTAAGTGAGAAATAGCTGCCCATACTCTTCAGCAAATTCTCTTTTGCTCAAATGTTTACCAGTATTATAGCTATAGATTTAGGTCATTTTTAGAACAAGTTGTAAAATGTTTTATATTTTGGCTCTACGAACATTTCTTTAGCTAGTGTCTCTGTATAGAAATCTAGGAAAATTTATTTTTGTGCATGAGATTAAAAACCATGTTAAAATGTGTGTGTGTGTGCGTGTGTGTGTTTTCTATGAGTCAAGTTCCTCATAGTAAAATTGCAGAGTCTCTGGTATGCAAACTTTGCTAAGTATACCCAAATTCTTACAGTAAGAAGGAAGGCATAATTGTTGCTACTGTCTTCTAGTGCATTTCCCACACCTGGTAGTAATATTATCGAGTATTTTCATATGTGACATTGTGTATAGAATTTTATTGCTTGAGAAGAATATAAGATTTTACAAGGTTCAGAATGTCCAGCAAGATTTAATACTGTCACTCTCATCTTCCTCATTTTTTCCCCATTAGGCATATGTGCTCGCCAGAGTGAAACAGAAAGAGAGAGGGAAAGCAAGAAATCTCTCCACACTGGGGATGCCTATGCCACAATCCTTTCTCCTACATTCTGCTCCTGGAATCTTGGGCACAACCAAATATGCACCTGCCATAATTTTCAAGTGGCTAGGTCGAGGACTTGAACCCCAGATGACCTTGAGGGAGACCAGTGTTTCAACTACCACACCATCTGCTGACCTCCATCCACTCTATTATTCTAAACATGATAAATAAATTCATGTTTACATGAAACAGAAACTCTTAACCGAAGAGCTTACTTGCTGATCGTCACAGATTATTCCCATAAATGTTAGTGTATGAGGTCCCATAGTGATGAACTAGTTCAAAATCGGGTATTTCACATAAGGGGAATAAGGCCTAAGGTTTTAAGAATCCTGGCCAATATCAAAAAATTAATTAGTGAAATAGAGCTTAATATTCATTGTCTTCTTTCTCTGATCAAAGATGATCTTTCTTGTGCTTTCAACATCTCACTAAAGCTCCAAGTTCACATTGACCTTCTGGTCACTAAGGAGGCTGGTCCCTTTAAAATTCTTATTAAAATGTAGTTAGTATGAGGTGCTGTGGTCCACTCTCCTTGTTAGTCGCCTGCCCTAAGTTCCTGTGACTCTGCATCATTAGATTTTATCTTGTGATCCTACCTGTTCTTTCTTCTTCCATCCCTCCATAAAATGTTGCATCTCCTTATTCCATTTTTGACCCCTTCTCACTTCTTATGATTCCTGAAGAATTCATTCAGTCTCAGTTCTTTATTTATATTTATGTGATGAAATAAATCTACACCTTTATCCAAGTTTTCTCTCAAGGTCTTGAGTTGTTATTATGGTCTGAATATTTTCACATCCATTCTCTCTCCAAACACATCCCTGCCCACCCCACTGCTTGCTTACCCATCCATCCGCTAAACCTGCTTGTCAGGGAATCCAGAATGATCTTTTTCAAATCAAGTCTTCTTTTACCACCATCTTTTGATAGTTTTCTAGCTCTTAAGATAAATTCCAAAGTTACCTAATATGTCCTACATGACTCATCATAATCTTCTCCTGACTAATTTCTCATACTCTCTTAGTAATGTGACCAACCAAATAGAACTTCTCTCAATGCTGCTAAAATTCAAACTCTGTCTCATCCTTCAGGTTAAACTGAGGTACTATCTCCTCTCGGGCCCACTCAGATACGTGTTATGTACTCTACATGGGTCCATAGAAGTTTAATAATACAGTAGTGACCATACTGCATCAAGTGTCTCCCTGTCCAGATCCTTTAAGAAGACTGAATCTTAATTTTCTTGGAGCACTCAATCATGACATGAAACATGAATAACTTGTTTAGTAATTAGTTGCAAATTAATTATATATTTTTTTCTTTTTTGGAGAGGTTTTTGCTACAGGGCGCGTGCGCTCACCAGACAGACAGAGAGAGACAGAGAGACAGAAAGCGAGAACTCACCCTCCAGGGGGGATGGCCACGCCGCAATCCCTTCTCCTCCATTCTCCTCTCGGGACCTTGGGCACGCACACACACGCTCCCGGCATGAGTTTAAGCCACCGGGCCCGGGACTCAAACCGCGGTCAACTATGTGGGAGTGCAGCAACATAGCCATTACGCTAACTGCTGGTCCCCAAATTAATTATGTTTTTTTTAAAAAGTTGGAGCTGAAACACAACACCTTGTGACACTCTTTGTATTTGCTATACAAGAGTGTATATTGATAGGCTATTCTAACCTTCTATATGAATTATCTTACACCTATAGGAATAATAGTTTAAAAGACAGAATGAATGTTATTAAATAAGGTCTGGTTAATGCTCTTTGAATCTGCATTCTTCTTTATCAATTGTGTTTATTCATTACATGTTAATCAGAAATTTTTATATTTTCAGGAAAAAAATTATTTTTTCTATATGCAGTAGATGAATTCTTGAACAACTGTGTGTAATAGACATGTGACACATGAAAGGGGTTTAGCAACATAGGGAGATACAGTAATCATAATTTTGCTAAGACAGGTGATAAACATTTATCTACTACTTTGGTAAAGGCACATTGTGACAGACAAAAAACGCGAGACAATAAAAAGCAATGACAAATTCCACTAAGGCTACATTAAGAACATAAAACAGTCTTATGATGATTATCTGATTAAAAAATTCAGTTAGATTGTCAGTTTCTGGATGGTGAAGAATGTTCTATGACTATATAAAAAGAAAATGAGGAGAGGGAAAATCATCTTTCGAGTAAGAGGTGTAAGTTTGCTTTCAGACATATGGAACTTGAAAATGATGCTGGAACTTGGTACATTTTCAAAAATTTAAAAATTTTCAGATAAAAAGATAGAGCATAACCAGGACTAGTGGGGAGATGTTCTAAGGCAAATGCCAGTTGAACTGAAGGAAGAATTTTGTACTAGATGAATTCCTTTGTAAATGAAATAGGCTGCTGCTGAAGAAGGAAGTCACAGTCACTAAAGGTGCTTCATTATAATATTAATGGTCACTTTTCAAGGTGAGGTACAAGAAATAGGATATGCTATACAAGAGTGTATATTGATGGGCTATTTCAAGGTACAGGGATATTTATGCTCTAGTTGTTACACTGACATATAACCCTAATACAACCACTAAGTGCTTTAAATTAAAAATTCTATCAACAAACAGAATCTTCTCAGAAGAGAGTTAATGGCTTCCTCCTTGTAGTTATACTGGGCAGTGAAAAAAATATCAGTAGAGGTTATGAGATTATCATTTTTTTTGTTTGTTTTTGCCATGAGGCAAGTATGCTTGTCAGAGAGCCAGTGAGAATTAAAGTGTGAAATTGGTCCTCAGGGGAGAAGGCCACACCACAATCCTTTATTCTTCTCTCAGGATTTTGGGCATGCATACACATGTGCCCAAGTGTGATTTTCAAATCACTGGGTCTGGGATTTAAACTATGGTTAACCAGGTAGGAATCCAGTGCCTTAACCACCACACCACATCTTGAGTCAAACACCTGTCCTTTAATTCTCTTCTCCACTCCTTGACCCTAAATAATATTCAGATATATGAGTGATCAGTCATCTCATAAATCTCTATAAAATTTTCTTAGAGAATTTTAAAAAAATCATTGATATGTTTCTCTATCACTACCTTGTTAATTACATATGAACTTAAATTGTTACTAGTAGTGATAGGCATTAGGAAATGAGGTCACGCAAACCATCAGTTTGTCCCCACAATCCACGCACTAATCCATGGCACAGATGGGATGGCCTTGGTACATCACTTAGGAACCACTTTTATGAACATATATTTCTTTGATAATTGCATGCTCTATTATTTAAACACTCTATTGTTCCTTTGTAATTAGAGTCCTTCATCTACTTCTTGATGTAAGGAGACACCAAAATCTTCGCTATGGTGAGGAAACAAGTATTATTTGTCCCATATTACTCCTCAGCTTGCTTTCTTCTTGACATCTCCACCCAATTTTACACATTCCTCTCTCTAGTTCCCACAAAGTGAGGGATAATAATTTTTTTTCAATATTTATTTCTAAATATCTCAATATTTATTTCTGTGTCTTTAAGAAATATGACTTAATCACTCTTCCTGGTTGACATCAGGATCCTTATTTATAATTTCTATTCTTCAAGGGGATTCTTCTCTTACCTACTCTCAAAGACGGGGTATAAACTGCTCCTGTATTCTAACCTCTCATCTCCGTCTCTCAGTATTCTCTCAAATTTACTTCATCTCCTGGATTGGAAGCTGTGTATATCTACTAAATTCAACTAGAAAAAAACCCTGATATTTGCTACAAATTTTAATTTTGTTGTTGGTATACAGAAAATGCAGAGACCCATAGTAAGCATCAATGAATGTTGAATGAATTAAATGTGAATAAACACACTCCTTTTAACTAAAGTTTCTTTCCTTCAGGGAGATGGAAGAGTCAATACCAATTAAAACAAATATACTGAGCACTGAAACACATCATGACAAATTTACCTTGGCCAATAATGAAGTCACAATTTATATATACACATCACTCTAAAGAAGTGAAAAGGTGATTGATTTAGGAATATGGCATGCTATTAAAAAGATACTGATCTCTATCATGTGATGTGTTTCATGTGACATTAAAACAAATAATCCAATTTTACAAGGACTGTAACAGCAATAATATGATGTCCATCATAGAAGATGTGAAGTTCTTATCCCCATAGCAACATCTGTAGTGCTTATGCTAATCACTTTAAATTAACCTTGCTACAAAAAAAAAAAAATAGTACCCTAGAGATAATGTTGTTGTTGAGGCAGTTCAGATGAGTAATGTGATTTTCTAATAAAACTCCACAGCAAAAATTAGGGTGATAACAAGAACCTGTTAGCAAATGTTCTTAATATGCATTGGTGAAACCATAGCATTGGTGCTGGCATAGGGGTAATTACAAGTATGACACAGAGTGAGCTACCTGGTTGATTATTTCTATTTTAGAACCCAGCATAGTTCAAGTAGAGGAACAATGCAGTTAGAGTAATTTGCAATTTAAAAATATGATGTAATTATAATTTTACACGTATTCCTTTACATTTCAGCATGAGTTTAGTGGCCTCTTTCTCTTTTAGTATAAGAGTACTCCCTATAGTTAGGAGAATATAATAAAACTTAACCCACCAGGATGATTAATTCAAGACTTAAACAAACAAACAAATAAAAAAATATAGGCTTCAAAGTAAAGTCCTGAGTTTTCATCATGGGTCCAGCAAATTAAGACAAGCGCTTTAAGCATAACATAGTTTATTTGGAAGATTATACACGAGGGACAAAAAATACACTCTTCACACTTTGAAAAAAGCCTTAGTGGAAGACCATTTAATTTTAGTATAAATTATAGAACTTCTTATTAAATAAAATTTTTACCTTTAAACACATTTTAAGTAGTTTTAATACTAAATGAAATAAGAAATCAAGTTATATTAGTTGATCTGTAACAACTAAATTAGAAGGGAAAACTTCTGATTTCTGAAATTAACCTAACTGCTTCTGTGCATTGAAATTTGAAGATTCCCAAGAGTAATTAAGTAATTAGGTTTTGCTCCTGAACTGGATTGCTTAAATATGGGGTAGCTAATTTTCAAAACTGTGAATGCAAGCATTGCTTGGCTCAAGAGACTGGCACTTGAGATGGGGGGAAAAAATCACCTTTCAAGTAATTTGGATTTGGCCTAGGTCAATATACGAAAGACATTGAGACAGCTATGTGGAATTTTGTGCAAAGTAAAATCAAGGGCTGGATTTCCTGGTAGTAAAAATAAAAGTAATTCACCATCAACCACTAATGATGGTGATGTAAGGCTGTGTGGGATAATATTTTTCTAGTGCAACTGCAATAGATTACCAGAAATTTAGGAGATTTAAACAATGTGAATTTACTAACTTACAGTTCTGAAGATCAGGAGTCCAAAATGGGTCTTGTTGAGCTAAACTCAAGGTGTCAGCTGTGATGCAGTCCTTCTGAATGCTGTAGCGGAGAATTCATTAGCTTTTTTGTTTTTCTGCATTCTAGAGGCTAAGAACACACTGTAGCTCATGACCTGATTCCTCCATTTTCAAACTCAGCAACAGTGGAAGGACTGCTTTTCAAAATAACATCTCTCTGGCTCCCTTCTGCCTCTCCTTCCCTCATTAAGGATTATTCTGATTCTACTGGGCTCATCTGGATAACCCAAGATAGTCTCCCTATCTTGTCAATTGATTTATAAAACTAATTTCATTTACAATATTAATTTTTCCCTGCCATCTATCCTAATATACTCACAGGATTTGACATGGACTCCTTTGGCAGCCATTATACTGTCTACCGTGAGTGGAATTACCAAAGATTATTGAATGACTAGGGAAGAATTCATCAAGGCATTTGTTTTGCTTTATGGCAGGAAATAACACAATTATTTTTCATTGTACAAAGTTCCAATTGTAGAATTAAAGGTAATTATATTAGTATAGTACTGATTAATGCCTAATAGCTATTTAGATTTCTTATGGTATTTCTGTATTTATATTGCTCATAGCTTTGTAGATGGACCACACTTGAACTATATGCCTAGTTGAGAACTTGAAGACATTTTATCATGGAACTTCTGGATTCTCCCTATTCGGCCATAATATGTGTTTTATAATAAAACTATGATGAAACTTAGCTATTGTCACTCATATCAGTGAAAAGAAAATTTCTCTCCTTTCTTGTTCACACTTGTAAGTCACCTTAAATCTCTTATAGAACATAAAAGGTTTTGCTCACATAATGAATTGAATCTTGCTTTAATCCAAGGTATTTAAGTTGGATAATAAATAATTAAGTGCATGCACAGATACTATATTAGTAGGTATAATTAGATATTAATTAAAAGAAAAAAGTAGGATAAAACCATACTTTTTGATGAAGTATAATAAGATACATTAAAAATTACAAAACATAACAAAAAAGACCAATATAACCTTGGAAAACTGAAATCTTTTTCCAGTATGAATTTCAATTTATGAGGATAGAAAGTTATTTTGTAGGGATATATTTCACTAGAATTGAAGTTAAGGCTATAACTGAACATGATTAGGGCATAAAAAATTAACAATGTTAGAATCATTAATGGAAGGGCTATTGAAGACAGCACACATAATTCTTAAGGCTCAAGGAGAATCATTTCAGTTTTACCAGTAATTACTTGTAAGGCTTATCTTAAGAAAACTTCCATACTTTCAAAGGAAAATGTATATCATTTTGACAGAAACATGCAAAATTCTTTTGCCTAAAACTTCTAAGTGATGACTCAACTAACAACAGGTAGCAGTATCAATATTTCCCATAACTATTTATAGATCCAAGTCAAGACTTTCTTTATTCTGTGTAGATAAAAATGACACCTTAAATTCAACTTTACTTCTCAATGAACTACATGCCTTTCAGGATGTAAACTGTAACATACGCGGCTCAATCATTATAATACCAGCTGCTGTAGAAAAGATCTGTCTGCCCAGAACTTCTGTGAGGACAATACTAAAAAGAAATAGCAATATATACAAGTTCCATTAATTTTATTATTTGCTGTAGTATGGAGTGAAGAAATCTCATTTTGTCTTGGCATTGACATCTACTTAACATGTGGGATACACAGAAGAGTACCACTTGCTCATGAATTTTATACAAGTGGTTGTGTAAGTCATGTACATGTAGTCTAAACAACAAATCAGATCAATTGAGTTAAGAAAAGGCTGGCTTCAAAGACTTGTAAATTATTTTAGTAGCCAGTATGGAGTTACTGCTATGTATTAGCTACTTTTCTAAGAGCTTTATATCCATTGGCTGATTTAATGGTCTTTATGACACAGTGGAGTTACTAGTAAGAAAATGGAGGCACAACAGGCTGAATTGTTTGCTTGCAGGACCCGGCTCTTAAGTAGTAAAGCTGAGTTTGAATCCAGAAAGTTTGATTTCAGATTTCGTGTTTTTTTTTTTTTATGGTGTATTAAAGAAAACAAATGCATAAGACTATTTTTAACTACATAAATTCATTTTTTGCTATGTATCAGTGTGTGTGTGTGGGGTATATAGTTGCTGGGAAAGTCATGACACATTTTTGCATAGAACAATGTGTCATGAGTTTTCCCACGACTTACTATATACATGCTTTTTCTTTATATGTGTAGAAAAATGGCACTTTTAAATTTAAGAAGCAAAACAGGGTTAGCCCATGGTATAGTAGTTAAGATGGCTAGATCTCACATGGTTAGCTCTCCAGTTTGAGTCCCAGACATGGTAGCTTGACACACTGAGCACACGTGTATGAATCCCCAAAATCCCAAGAAGAGAATCGAGAAGTAGGGGTTGCAGTGTGACCACCCCTTCCCATCCTACAGTATGGTTTCTCAGTCTCTCTTCTCTCTCTCTCTCTCTCTTTGTATCTCTGGTGAGCATACATGTCCTTTAGCAAATTAGAAAAACAAATAAACACTAGTCAAGAAAGAAATAACTGAAGGAAAAATTATAAATAGCATATTAATTAAACTTTGATAATACTTCAAAACTTCCATCGAAATGAGATATGTTTTCTCTTTTTTTCTTGAGAGGTTTTTGCTATAGGGTGCGTGTGCTCGCCAGACCGACAGAGAGAGACAGAGAGACAGAAAGTGAGAAATCACCCCCCGGGGGGATGGCCACGCTGCAATCCCTTCTCCTCCATTCTCCTCTCAGGATCCTGGTCACGCACGCACATGCGCCTGGCGTGAGTTTTAAGGCACTGGGTCGGGGAGGCGAACCACGGTCGACTACGTGGGAGTCCAGCAACATAGCCATTACGCTCACTGCTGGTCCCAAAATAAGATTTATTTTAATATAAATATTTAAATTACCTCTGACTTTCAAAATATACATCCATTTTCAAGTTTTAAAAGATTAAATATAGATGGATCAATATGGAGTAGAAAAAGCCATTGAGGATCATAAGCATTAAGAGTCTATTAACATCTATCATTACAAACTGACATTCAAGCTGAATTTTGAAAAATGAATTGTCATTTTCCAGGTGAGGAAAAGTGAGGATATTGGTAAAGAACTACTAACTTTTCTGAGCACATTCTGAAGTGAGCTCATTCTCCTCTGCAAAGTGGCAAAGTGTCTATGTATATGTGAGAGACTGTTGTGGGAATTCCATCTCTAAAATTTTGTATGAAATGCTAAGAAATTTGTATTATCCCCCCATATGTAGTAGGAGGAGGATTAGAAGAAAATATCTTCAGTTTGTTTCCAAAGGTAATTCTGTCATTTTCTTCCAAAGAGAGACTAAGGAGGATGGAGCAGTTTACAGAAAGAAGACAGAAGATATCCGAGGTTTAGCCAAGGTGAGTTATGATGAGTGCTTGATAGTGACAGTAGGCATAGCATATAGATTCTCCAGATTCAAAGATATAGATATCACAAGGCATAACGGGATGTAGTGATGTTTAATAACGACCATGATGATGGTAAGTTAGCATTAGTCAAGGCTTACTCTTTGTTAGCATTCTATTCCTTCTAAGAACTCTGAAAACAATAAGTTTATTATCAACACCATTTTCACAGACAATAGATGAAAGTTAAATCATTTGCCGTAGTTATAGAGTTAGCAAATGGAAATGCCAAAATTGAAACTTGGGCTGTTCATCTCAGCCTATAGTCTTTACCACAATACTAGTCTCTCTCTGGATTAGATATAAGAACTAAGATAAGAGATGGCTGTCTGGTTTCAGATGTTTTCTGAAGTGGATAAATGGTAAGTCACAACAATTTCTGGCCTTCCCCCTGGGTGTACACATACTTCCCCAGTTGCATCTTTCTTTTCTTATAAGGACACAAGTCCTGTTGGATTAGCATCCCATTCTTATGACCTCAATCAACCTTAATTACTCCTTTAAAAGCCCTATCTCCAAATATAGTTCACTGGGAGTTAGCATTTGAACATGAATTTTGGGGGAACAAACTCTGTTTATAACAAATTCTGTTATAACACAATTATATTAGTATGCCTATATAGAAATAATACTACCCATAAGAATATTTAAAACTTCAGATTTATATCTGTGATTATCACCACTTGAAAGTATGCTTTACACTTTCAAAAAGAATATGAAGTGAGAAGTTAATAAAAATAACATGAAATCCTTAAAAAACAGCAATGCTTCAGAGCAGAGGACAAAAAAAGAGGACAATAAAGAAGAATGAGATGTGGTAGGAAAATTAAGATAAACTGAAGCCAGGGCAGGAGTGAATTTAACGACTGGTGGAGTTGTGAACAGCTTTAAATGATGCAGACAAACCACATACAGTGAGAACTGAAAAATGTCATTAAGTTTGGCAATTTGGAAGCCTTTAATGATCTTAGCAAGTATAATATCAATAGAGTGGCTAAGGGCAAAGGCAGATAATATTGGACTGCAAAGTAAATAGCAGTTGAGGAAGTGGACACAGGAAGCGTGAACAACCCTTGGAAAGCCCCTGGGAGTGAAAGGAAAAGGAGATGGGAAAGCTTGAAATGATAGAGGTGAGCTAACAAAACTCATGAAAGCTGATCCAGATTCACAATGAGAGAAAATGAACCCTAGGTTGCTTTTGCTTAGGATTTTTATTTGGAGCTATTAAACAGTATTGCAAAGATCTTTACATAAAGTCAAAAGGTACAGTAAGTAGATGCAACATCTCAATACCTGGTATAACTTGAAGAATCAGCTAGACAAGAGGAGCTCAGAATCTGGACTCGTCTTTACAGATTGAGAATCAGTCATGCTGCAAAGAGGGGCAGGGGTGGGAGCAGAAAGCCAGTAAAGTAAGGTTCGCCTTATTTCTAAATAAACAATTAAGGGCTGGGGCCAGCTCCATAGCCTAATGATTAAGTGAGCCAGATATCACATCCTGAATGTGGTTTGAATCCTGGCTCCCATGACTTGAAAAATGCACTGAGTGTGCAGGTGTACTGCAAATTCCAACAGGATTGAGAAATGAGAAAAAGGGTTTGCAATGGGACCATACCCTATTGGGTGGGTGTGTGGGGAGGGAACTTTTTCCCTCTATCATTCTCTGTCTCTCCCAGGTGAGTATGTGCATCACTCATCATTTAAAAAAAAAAGTAGAAGAGATGACCGCTGATCACTATTGTGTACTTCTGCATCAATGGGCACCTACACGAAATTCCAGAGCTTTGCCCTAGTACACAAGGGCACTTTTTATTTTTGTTTTTAATATAGAAGATACCTGAACATGTTTGTAGATCAAAAAGAAAATAAGATTAGGGAACCAGCAGTTAGCGTACTGGCTATGTTGCTGGACTCCCATGTAGTCGACCGCAGTTCACGTCACAGACCCGGTGGTTTAAAACTCACGCCGGGCACGTGTGCGTGCGTGCCCAAGATCCTGAGAGGAGAATGGAGGAGAAGGGATTGTGGCATGACCATGCCCCCTGCGGGGTGATTTCTTGCTTTCTGTCTCTCTGTCTCTGTCTGTCTGGCGAGCGCACGCGCCCTATAGCAAAAAAACCTCTCAAAAAAAAAAAAAAAAAGAAAAGAAAAGAAAAGAAGATTAGAGAAAAAAGAGTGAGCTACAAGAAAGAATACTCTCCTCTGAGTTCCTTAAAGCAATCAAACCTTAGATGAGCAGGGAGAAGGGAGAGAACAGTTGGTGCAGGTAAATGCTGAGTTCAAAGGCGAGAAGAGAACTTGAAGACATTTGCACATTGTTATCCTTACTTTCTCAAGCAGGGACGTAGCAAAGTCATCTCCTGAGACAGTGTCAATGTGCAATAAAAGTGGCTTACAGAAACTGGAGACAATTTTAGACAGAGTCATGAGAATGAACAACGTAAGGAAATAGTGAAAGGAAAACTGAAAACCAAACCAACGTAATATGAAGCAGGGAGAACCCCTTATTTCTAATCCCAACTATGTCAATCTCTTAACACCTTCTGAGCTATCAATACTTAAACTCAGCTCTGAAATCACCTCCCCTCTTCCATGTTCTACACCATCACTAGGCTCCAACAGAGCACTTTGTTTACTTCTCCCTTTCAGCCATCAAAAGGCTGTGTGGCTCTCCTAAGTCAGATTCTTGCTGGTCTTTGTCTCCCTGGCCTCTCTCATAGAGTCTCCATGGCACAGAACAACAGATCGCACAAGCAGTTAAAATAAGAATGAATAAACAAACACCTCTTCAACAATTGATAAATCAATGTATATTAAATAAAAAGAGAAATGATACTAAGAATAAGACTGACAGGGGAATCAGACCTGCAACAGTTATCACTTTGGTCTGAGAAGGACAAAGCATGACTATGCCACACATTCCCACATATGCTTGGCAAAGATACCAGATGGAAGCCAACTTAATGAGTACTGGATGTTGAACTCTGAAACTTGATGTCCTATTTATCGAACCTAATAAAATATAGTTATTCAGTCATTTTTTGTCGTTGAAGCAATGAATCCCAAGCACTGAATCAATTCAGTCTCAGGAAAAGGACTGACATTAACAAACAGTATCATTAATCAATTAAACTTAATGAAAAGTTAAATAAAAATATTAAGAGGAATAAAAGTTTCTTATATTTCTATTCATTATATTAGATCTCATGATCCTTCTTTTTTTAAATTTCAAAATTCAAAGATAATAAAGCAAATGACAAGGGAAATAAAATGCTTACTTATCTTTAAGTAAGTTCAAGCCATAGGGACCAGGATTCAAAGGGGAAAGAACTTTCTTTTAACTTCGAACTTCATGTTCAACTTTGTCTTGAACAGAAGTTTTGCATATGATGGATATATTCTAAAAAGCTGAAAGTTTTCTCTCTGCAGATGGTAAGATTATGGGGCATTTCATTATCTGATTTTTGCTTATCTATATGTCCTAGTATTTCTGCAATGTAAGTAGTTAATAGAAAACACAGTTTAATATTTGCCAATAATCAGAGGCTAGAATAAAATAGTAATTAGACCACATCATTAATAAGTTCATAAAAATAAAATGATTCCCTTTCACCAATTGCATTAAATTCAAACTCTTCTGTTGAATCCACCCTCCCTATCTAACCCCATTTCTCACACATTCACAAAGCACAACTTTGCTCCAGTTACAAGCAAAGCTCTCATTATTCCCTGAAGTCATATTTAGAAATCATTTCCCTTGGCTGTTTTCTCAGCCATATTACTTCCCTCCTTTAGGGCTTCTGACATCCCCCTCGAGCCCATCTCTTCCAACACACCCTTTTTTGTCCCTTACGCATACCTAACTCTGTGCTGCTTAATGCCATTTTATGTGAGTAAGTACCATTAAAGCTTATTCTGCATGCCTAGAGTGTCATATAAAAGGGGGATATCTATATTAAAAGTTTGGGTGAAATGCAAGGTTAGCTGCTCCCCAGCATGGTCCAAAAACTGGGTATTGATCTCTACAGGTATAATCAGTGTTTCATGATGCTTTTCATTATAGTCAGGCATTTGCTTGAATGCTTTACACCAAATGTTCCTCTTTTCTCACCCAGAAGCAGTATTCTCTTATTATCTTCTGGATCATTGGCCTGATTACTGAAACTCTGTAAGGAAATTTTTGTTGGTTAAATTTGAATGCTATAAGTTTTCTGACATACAATTCTCAATAAAGAATGATGAAAATAGGCAAATCCTGTTACTGTCTGACCTGCTACTCTGTCTTTATATTTAGACTGTTTTCATAGACACTGTCTAGTAGAATTCCTTTATCTAACATTCTTTGAACAAGGAACAAAACCAGGTAATTCTAGGTTTTTCTAAAGGTTTAAATACTAAACTTTATACTTCATTGCACAGATCGGATGTACAATACAACTCAAACATTTTCATGTCAGAGAAAAAATTCTGAGAAAAGGACACTTGATTTGTTCATTCTTGAATTTTGTGGCATTCTATTTATGTGTGAAACACGATGCAGTATGTTCACTAGTGGCACCCTGGCTCCCGACCAGATGTATTATGTATATTATAATACGGAAGATTGGTCTGTACACTAAAGAGCTGACAGTTCCATGGATGAGACAGGTTTTATGCATATTCGCTCTCGGAAGATAAATAATGAAACAGTTAAACAGTGGTATAGAATAATAATATCAGATCTGCCTTAAAGGGTTGTATCCAATAAAAATCCTCATTGTCACAGATGATTAATGTTATTAATTCAGAAAAAGAAAGAATATATATGAATCAAACATTTTAAAGAGCACTTCTTTGTAGAAGTTAAAATCTTCAGGGACACTATAGGAATTTCCTACATAAAGAAAGAGAAAGAAGAGAAAAAAATATTGAAAAGTGCTGAACATCCATTCTTCTTTGAGCTTGTACAGTTGAAGTAGAATCTTTATTTTTCCTTTTCAACACATACAGTTGTACACATATGTGTGACTATGATGTGTTCTTGTTAGATGTTTTGTTTTAATGTTGTCTGTGTCTAGATAGCATGGTTCTGTTTTATACTCTATTCAGTATGAAATAAAATATTACCATGATCACATCTATCAAAAGGGATCTGTGAATATGTTTTCCTCCTAGACTTATTCCATACACCTGTTCCAGGTCATCAGAAGTGCTTCATAAAAACAAGGGATAATTCATTCTAATGTTATTTTAAGACTTCTATTACTCCAAATTTTGTATGTATCCTGGGCAGAAAACTTATCTTTACAGGATTGTAAAAGAGAGGAGAAACAAAACACCCTCTTGGATCCACATTGCCTGGCATGCATGATGTTTAATCCTCATATCCCTAGAGTTGGCATATCTCCACACCCATGTCCAAATTTTGTGGCATCTTCATGGACTAAAGAGATTTATGCTTCTAAAAATTATTTTATTTAAAGGCATGCATAAATTTAAAAGCATGGCAATTCATTATTTAATGCTCTCTCCTCTGATGAAATCCTCTTTTAGGATATTTCGAATATTTTTTTTTCAAAACATTATATAATATAAAGCAAGATGAAAGTGACTGGATATCTTCCAGATGAAAAGAATGGATTATTTTACTTCAACTCATGTCTAGTATTTCAATTTCTTTTTAGTTTCTCTAACATATGTTGCTAAGAAATTGCTTCAACTATATCTTTTTTTTTCTTTGAAAATTGAATATAACAACTAACACTACTGTTCTTAAAGTTTATAATGATGTTCATGGGAGAAGATGGGAATATGTTTTCTGGATTTCTTTCTTAGAAATATCAGTGTAGGAGAATTTTGTTTCTTTAGTTGCATGGGAGCAGAGAGTATATGTGTCCTTTTAATGAAAGAGCTATATCACTTTTCTGCATGTCAATCATGTCATAGAAATCACTTTCAGTTGCTAGAATGATTGCCTAATTTGAGGTGAGAAAAATCACTTGTCACCACTGATGGAGAATGTAAAGTGACAAGGTCATAAATGGTACATTTTACTTATAAGGCAAATTGTCTAGATCAATGGTGAAAAGTTAACATATTACTGAAAAAAAAAACTTAATGATACATTCTTGCTATGTCGATCATACCAAGAGAAATGTAGGTTTCACACTATCACTACATCTAAAACAAAAGCTTTGCTTCCCATGCTTTGATGGTGGTGGTCAGTTTGCTAGAACAATGTACCAAAACACACGGGTGGAGCACAGGCCCATGAAGGCTGCTGGGGAGGCCTGTCATAACTAGCCAGAGAAGGTCATCATTCTGGCTTTGTGACCATGTTTTCAACAAATGATTTGTTTTCAAATAGTGACAGTTGTCACCACGTCAGTAGACTATGAATTCAGCATTTAGCATATAGGCAGAGAAACTGGTTGCAGAGAAGAAAAGAAGAGAATAAAAGATCTAGGTAAGAGAAGGAAAGGAGATGAGAGAGTGGAATAGGGACACATGTAGATCACTCCATGTCCTGTTTCAGCGAGACCAGGAGAGGCCATCTGTTAGAAAGAGATAGTACTTCTTATTTGCTAAGGGCTCACGTTCTGGTGTCAGAGAGAGATGGATTTGACCACTGTCCAGATCCTCACTAGATATGTGACCTTGAGCAAACTACTTCTTTGATCTTCAGTTTTCGTCTCTGTAAAACAGATATTATGATAGATCTATTTTAAGAGTTCGGAGAGAGAGATCAGCAGTTAGCGCAATGGCTATGTCACTGGATTCCCATGGAGTCAACCGTGGTTCGAGTGCTGGACCCAGTGGCTTAAACTCACGCTGGGTTTGTGTGCATGCGTACCCAAGATCCCAAGAGAAGAATGGAGGAAAAGGGACTGTGACATGGGCACCTCCCCCGGGGGGGAGGGGTGATTTCTCGCTTTCTGTCTCTCTATCTTTCTGGTGAGCACATGTGCCCTATAGCAAAACAAACAAAAAATTCTCTCAAAAAAAATAAAAGCTTGGAGAGGGACCAACAGATAGCATAATGGTTATGTCGCTGGACTCCCACATAGTCCACCAATGTTTGAGTTCTAGACCAACGGCTTAGAACTCACGCTGGGTGCGTGTGTGTGAGTGCCCAAGATCCTGAGAGAAGAATAGAGGAGAAGGCCATCCCTCCTGGGGGGTGATTTCTCACTTTCTTTCTCTCTGGCAAGCATATGCACTCTATAGTAAAAATCTCTCTTTCTCTCTCAAAAAAAGAAAAAAGAATTTGGAGAATTGAATGTGGTAATAGAGATTAAAATGTTCTGCATTGTCCTGGTGCATGATAAGCATTCAGTGTATGACAGCTTTATTATTTATTCTTAAAATAAACCAGAAATAATATGGTTCTTATTTTACAGTGAACTTACAATTATTATCAAGACATTCTTTTATTATTTTTATAATGTCTCAAGTTCAAGAACCCCTTGTGACATACCTAATTATCTCTCTCCATGGAAGAGGAAAATCAAATAGATGTTTTTATCTTACATGCAGTAGATCTCCTATATTTAAAAAATATTTACTGCAGAAAAACAAATTCTATTGAGAGGCAAAACTACACTTTTACAACTCTATACTTTAGTCTAACTAAAGTTTTAAGCCTCTGTAATGAAGAAAGAGTAGAACACGTAGGTGGGGAATGCAACATGGGAAGTGGAAGCTCTTCTGGTGGAGAGGGCAAACCCAAAGGCTAATGAAGGTCAAGAGGGGGGTTTAAGGTACTTCACAATAATTCCATACGGCAGCCTTATTGCTGCCTTTATTGACGGAACAAGATAATTTTAGAGATAGTGTCTGCTATGTTTTTCATTCCCACTAAATATCATTCTCCCAATCTCTTCTGAATTTTGTGCATACATATGATGGAAGCAGGTTAGCTAGAACCTAGGAAAGAAAAGAGCCAAAATGAGCTTAATTTTCTTTTTTATTTTTTTTAAAGGTTTTTGCTACAGGGCGCGTGCACTCACCAGACAGACAGAGAGAGACAGAGAGACAGAAAGCGAGAAATCAGACCCCAGGGGGGATGGCCACGCCGCAATCTCTTCTCCTCCATTTTCCTCTCGGGATCTTGGGCATGCACGCACATGCACCCAGCGTGAGTTTTAAGCCACCGGGTCGGATGCAAATCGCCATCGACTACGTGGGAATCCAGCGACATAGCCCTTACGCTAACTGCTGGTCCCCTTAATTAAAAAAAAAAGAGGCTGTGTATACCCCCAAACTCAGGATCACTTTCACATGCAAGAGTCAAGTTATTAAGAAGAAAAGAACTTTATGAAAGCACCAGTCTCTATGGAGGTTAACCACAGAACAAATGGAGAAGTGGAGACAGAGTCAGTACCTCCACACCCTAGGGTAGGGGAATCCAAGTGAAAATTTAAAATGAGACAAATCAGGAGAAACTAAGTCATGTCTGGCTTCTATTCTATTCTAGGGGGAACTTATTTGTAAAAAGTTCTGCATCATTATGGGATGGCCACCAATGCTGCATGGAGCCCTGTGCCCACACTGGATCAGAGGGGACACAATGACCAGAGTGAGGTTGGTATGCAGGTGTAGGATTTCAAGGCAGAAAGAGAGCCTTGTAATGGAGTCTTTTCTTTTTCCTTTTTTATTTTTATTTATTTATTTATTTTATTTTTCAGATGCCCTGTGCATTTGCCAGAGAGAGAGAGAAACAGAGAGACAGAAAGAGAAGAAGAGGGAGAAAACACTCCCTCAATGGGGCATGGTCATACCACAATACCTTCTCCTCCATTTCTCCACTCTGTTGGGATTTTGACATGCATTCACACATGCCTGGAATTTTTTTTTTTTTTCCAAGCTGCTGAGGCTGGGATTTGAACCTCATGGTCAAATGTAGTATTTGGCTTCCCTAACCGTCAGGATACACATTCCCTAGAACAATGTTTCTACAGTTAATCTGTGGCCTAAATGAGGCACGGGAGCAATCTATAGGATAGAATGTGTGCTAGGGAAAGTATGCCAAAGTGCTGGGAAAACACAGATCAGAATGTCCTAAGATCAGAAGAGGATGGAGCAAAGAAAGCAGATACCATGGAACAAGCATATCACTAGTAGCTGAGAGCTATTATCTAGACATTACTGACAAGACATTACCACATATTTTATTTCAGGAAATTATGTGAATTCTCCCTTAAGTTAAGAATCTTCCAGGGCAGAATAGAAGATGGAGTTGGGGAATGAGATTTAGATTGAGCTAATTGAAAGAAAAACTGCTTTAAACTAAAAAATAAAAAAAAAAAAGTATACCTTGAATGATCAAGTTTTCTTCTGCAGTTAATCTGTGGCCTAAATGAGGCATGGGAGCAATCTATAGGATAGAATGCGTGCTAGGGAAAGTATGCCAAAGTGCTGGGAAAACACAGATCAGAATGTCCTAAGATCAGAAGAGGATGGAGCAAAGAAAGCAGATACCATGGAACAAGCATATCACTAGTAGCTGAGAGCTATTATCTAGACATTACTGACAAGACATTACCACATATTTTATTTCAGGAAATTATGTGAATTCTCCCTTAAGTTAAGAATCTTCCAGGGCAGAATAGAAGATGGAGTTGGGGAATGAGATTTAGATTGAGCTAATTGAAAGAAAATCTGCTTTAAACTAAAAAATTTAAAAAAAAGTAT
>NW_006159884.1:1934411-1952285 GCF_000334495.1 Tupaia belangeri chinensis | reverse complement strand
CCCCAAAAAAAAAAAAAAAAAAAGAATCTTCCAGGGCAGAATAGAAGATGGAGTTGGGGAATGAGATTTAGATTGAGCTAATTGAAAGAAAAACTGCTTTAAACTAAAAAATAAAAAAAAAAAAGTATACCTTGAATGATCAAGTTTTTCTCCTTCCATGCATATTGTAAATGGAAACTCCAATGACTAATTTTAGTTATAGATAATAAAATACATTTAGTTACAAATAATAATAATGTATATCATCTCGTTGAGTACCCATTTCCATCTTAATTCATGCACATTTTGGAACCACATAAAGAATCACATTTTAATTTAACAAAACATCACTCAGTGGACCTTTTTCTGTGAAGTTTATCTCTGTATCTCACAAGTATCACATTTTTGGAGTTTTTTTTAAGATAGGAATGTTGAGGAAAGAAACATTTAGCTGCATACCATGCATGCCTCTCATTTAACCATAGGTACAGGCAGGAGACCCAAATACTCAAATGCAGCCTGGCATACACTGAGGCCAATGACATGATTTCCTTCAAAAGATCTGTCAACTACTCTTATCCCCCCCCCATTCTTTCTTGAACCTATTCCATTAAGGATTTTTTTTCCCCATTAAAACTGTTCTTGTCTAGGGCACCAATGACCTTCATGTTGTAAATCCAAAAATTAAGTCTCAGCCCTCATCTTACTTATCTATTGATGAGACTGTTGAGTATATACACGCACACACACATATCTATCTCTCTCTCTCTCTCTCTCTCTCTATCTATTTCACTTAGCTTCCTGGATATTGTAATTTTCTGGTTTTCCCTTTGTCTCTAAGTGCAGCATCTCAATCTATCCTGCTGTTTCTTCTGAATTCCCTACTCGGTAAATGTTGAAACACCCTAGGCTGTCATCTTTGAATCTCCTACATTCTCTCTCTTCATTCCCTCAGTGGTCCCATTTGGTCCCATGACTTTAAATGCATCTGTATGCTAATGGATGTCTATATATGCAGCCCAACTTGTTTTTTGAATTCCAGACTTTATAAATGAAACTATCTACTTAAGTTTTCCAGTGGCATGTCTAATTGCTTCATTGGTATCTTAAATTGAATATGTCCAAATCTGAACTCTCTGTCTTACATACTCTGTTCCTACTCAACTCTTTGTCAACTAATCCTCCCAGTTGTTCAGACAAACCACACAGAGTCATCCTTAATGCCTCTATTTTTCATAGGCATCACAGTTAATTATTAAGACAGTCTTTTAGCTTTACATTTAAAATATTTAGTAGTTGACTATACCACCTTCAATTCCAGCCACCTGGCCCAAACTACTATGCTTCCCTGGGTCATTGTAATTGCTTCTAACCATGCCCACAACTAGTCTTTGCCCTTCTGTATATAACTCATGCTGAAAATCACTCGCACAAATTCCATTACAGGTAGGTATGTTAAGTCACTATTCTGCCCCAAACTTGCCTGTTTACTTCAGAGCAAAAACTGAAGTCTTCAGTTTACTAACAGATTTCCAATTATTTGAACAGAGTATGGAACCTATTGGGAAGTCACTAAAAAGTTTTTGGGTAAGTTAAGAATTATAGAATAAATCTCCACAGCCTTCAGAGAAAAAGCAAAGTTCCTCATGGTAGACTGTAGGGCTTTATAGTTCTGCCCCACACCTCCACTTCATCTTTAATTTCTCTCCCGCTCACTCCCTTGAACTAGGTGGAATAGTCCCCAGTACACTGGGCACAAACCTAGTTTAGGACTCTAAGAGTAGTCGTTTCTTCTGTATGAAATTTTCCTCAGAAACATTTCAATGAGATTCCCTTAATATCCAACTCTGGTAAAGGCTTTCATGACTCCTTTCCTGACCATCTTTAAAGCTGTAAGACCCACCTATCCCTCTTTTTTGCTTATTTTCTATATGTAATATGCATGTTTTCCTTATTTTGTTTTCTAATAAAATTCATCCTCTTCTCTTTCCCAAATAGGAATGTCAGAATACTAAATATTTTCATGTCATATGTTCTTTACTCTTTAAAAGTTTATCAATCAGGACCAACAGATGGTGGAGTGGTTACGTCACTGGGCTTTCACATGGTCAACTGCAATTCAAGTCCTGGACCTGGCTAGGTGCGTGCGCATGCATGACCAAGATCTTGAGAAGAAAATGGAGGAGAAGGGGTTGTGGCATGGCCATAACCCCTGAAGGTGATTTCTCACTTTCCCTCTGACTATCTCTATTTCTTTCTCTACCTCTCCAGTGAACACATGTGCCCTAAGGCAAAAACCTCTCAAAACAAACAAACAAACAAACGTCTCTATCTATCTATCTATCTATCTATCTATCTATCTATCTATCTATCTGAGAGAAAGAAGGAGACTGATTTTTGACAATCTTGTCTCTTTAGGGTCCTCCTGCTCCAAAGTGCTAGGCAGCTAAGACTATAGGCACACACCACTGTACTCTCTTTTAGATTGGTCCGGGAATGAAACCTGGCCTCCTATGTGGCTTCAGTCTCAGAGCAGCAGCTTTTCAGGAGTGTGTGTCACTCTAAATGAGCTTCATTTCTTTTTCATTCATTCTTTTATTATTTTTATTATTACTTTTCAGCTCTGAGAGAGAGAAACAATATCCCTGACAGGGTGTCAATGTTCCAATCTACTCCACTTGCCAGCCCAGATCATGGACACACATGGCATACTGAGGGAAGTTTCCAGATGTGAACCCAGAACCTTCCCATGTGGCTATGTCTTGCAGAGCATCATGGTTTAACACTGTGCCACACTGTCTGCTCCCCTCCCCCGCCATTGTCCATTTCTCCCAATACCTAGAAGATCGGTATCTGGCACAGAGCAGACGCTCCCGAAGCATGAGTTGATTTAATGAATGAATCAATCAAATTACTATGAAGAAGGCTTGGCTTGGGTCACTGAGGAATGGCAGATAGAAAAGAATAAATTAGGAACTCTGCAAGATAAATGAAATTAAATACACTCAGATATTATTCCTAATATTGTCACTAATGGACTATATCATCTTACAATCCTTCTTAAATATTTTAAATTTCAATTGCTTTATCTTGAGATAAAAGTTGACTAAGATGATCTATAAGATCCTTTGTATCTCTGAATTTTTTTCCATAGCTGTATATAATTTATTCCCTAGTCCCATCTAAGTTGGATGTGTGTAATCATTTAAGTCATATGTATCTACTTTCATCTGGCCATTTTCAGGATTACATTCAATGTAGCACTTTTTTTTGAAGTTACAGCCTAAATCTAAAAATTAAAAAAGAGAAATAAGTACATTTTGTCATTAAATTTACTAATAAAATTATATAAAAGAGAAAAATACAATCCCACATATATACAGCTGAAATTTGTGAGAAAAAATATATAAGTAGATCTCTTTTTTTATGAAATTTTTTTCTAGCTGGTTTAAAGACATCCATTATGATGGCTGAGAATTTTAATTTATAAGGAAAAAATACGGTAGTTTTATGGCCCTTGATCACTGCAAAATCACTGGTTGCAAGGCTCATCTCCTCAGAAACTAATCAAATGGTGACACATTATGTTAAATTCCCATTATACATTCGTAACATCATCTTTCAGTTCAATGTCATAAAGAATTTATGTCGGACATTAATCATGCAAGACCACTAAATTGTTCTCATTTCACTGAAAATTGTTTACTCCAATAAATGGTTTGTGTTGAGTTTCAACAATTCAACTGAATAAAATATATCTTCTACCACTAAGTTGAGAAAGAAAATTAATCTATAGATAGAGAAAACAACTGGATATATGATTAACAGAAAAATTACAATTTTGCAGAGCTCTTCATAATGACAAGAGCCAATGGCATTGAGAATAATTTTATTATTTACAGTGAAAGTACTCTTCAAAATCGAATGAAACAAAAGAAAAAAAATACGTACAATCAGAAAACATGTGGGAACCAGCAGTTAGCGTAATGACTATGTCGCTGGACTCCCACGTAGTCGATCGTGGTTCGCGTCCTGGACCCGGTGGCTTAAAACTCACGCCGGGCGCGTGTGCGTGCGTGCCCAAGAGCCCGAGAGGAGAATGGAGGAGAAGGGATTGCGGCGTGCCCATCCCCTCTGGGGGGTGATTTCTTGCTTTCTGTCTCTATGTCTCTCTCTGTCTGTCTGGCAAGCGCACGTGCCCTATAGCAAAAATCTCTCCAAAAAAAAAAAAAAAAAGAAAAGAAAACATGTACGCACAAACCCTATCTAGTAACTGTAGAACATGGTTGACTCCAAAATCAGGTAAAGTGTCTTATAAATGAATGCCGTATACTTAGCTAGTCAATGAGGCTACGCTTAATCAAAGGAGTGTCAATCATTTGCTATGAACAGAAAAAAAGAATATCTAATGATAGATGTTTTCAGTATGTCCTTGCAAAATGTGCATGTGAACTGCAAGTCTCAGGATCTGCCTTCTAACCCTGGGTCCACCATCTTTTCATAATCTTGAGATTGACACCTAACCTCCTTCTATTCTGTTTTCTCATCCATAGAATGACAGGGCTGGACTCAATCATGTTGTAGGTTTCTTCTAATACTTTTTAAATTTCTTTCAAAGAAATGATTTCTGAATGATTTCTCATCTATTTTTAGATTTCCCCATTGTCTTCTGAATAAAGTAAGAGTAGGATCAGTTTGAGACAGCCTTTTCAGCCCAAGGGTGTCATAACTAATGGCGCTGTCTGTCCCTGCTTTCTAAATGGAACCTCACAACATATATATTTTTTCCTGTGGTAAAGTGTCTACTTTATGAGCATAATAAATAGCAATTGCCCTTTAATGGCAACTTTAGCTGTGACCGTTATGGCACAATTTAAGTGCTTAAAAACACTAATGGGAGTGATACAATGTTAATTACACTAAGGAAATGAAGACTGTACACAAGAACTCCTGCAAAATTAAGTAAAACCCTGGCTAATTCTAATTACAGTCTGTCTGGAAGAGATAAGAGAAATTAAGCATCCCTTTTTGAGTGGATTCCTAATAAAAGAACACAATTTGCCCACAATGGTTGAGGAAACATTTCAAGTGACTCAGAAAAGTGGGATTCTGACATAAAAGACTTTTTTTTCAGTTTAAAGAGAAATAAAAAAATGAACTGCTTATATAAAAAGTACATCTTGAAACAATGCTTACTTTTTTGCTGTAAGCCTATGGTAACCCACTTTATAAAAACTCATTCATTAAATTTTCAGACCCAATTGTATGTCATGAAAGTTTTACTTTAAAAAATATGCATTTTATGAGATCTATAGGAGACATGGTAGATAAGGCGCTGGATATTCCCACATGGCTGACCACGGTTAGAGTCCCCCACCTGGTGACATGCTTTCTCACTTTCCCTCTCTCTCTCTCTCTGGTTTAATTGAAATAAAATGAATAAATAAAATTAAATAAATTATTATATAAAAAATATATTTTATATTTTTTAAGACACATATTTGAAAAATGGAACACAAAGATCATCTTTTACCATATCATCTATGGAAGGACTAGAGCCACTATTTCAATTGCCATGCAAAGTATTTTTTATTCTTTTGAAAATAAGTCTCTCTCTCTCTCTTGCTTGTTTGTTTTCTTTTGCCTATTTATTGAATGTTTTTTATGTTCTAGATATGGATATAAAATGGAGTAAAATAATCTTGCTGCCCTTATAGGTTGATAGTCTAGCAAAGAAAAACATAATTGTAAGAACAAGATAATAGGTCATATTGATACATTAGTAGTTATTATTGGATGTTTTTCCTTGTCTTTTTATTTTAATTTTAAAAAATCTTGTGGGACCAGCAGTTGGCATAATGGCTATGTCTCTGGACTCCCATGTAGTCGACCATGGTTCAAGTCCTCGACCCAGTGGCTTAAACTCATGCTGGGTGCATGTGTGTGCCTGCCCAAGATCCTGAGAGGAGAATGGAGGAGAAGGGATTGCAGCATGGCCATCCCCACAGGAGATGCTATTTGAGATGCTATTTGCCTTGGTTTTCAAATGGTAGCACTTTGAAATGTACCAGATTCTCTAGCAGAAGGTTTTCCTGAAAACCTGTGATCATCTTGTTATTGAAAAATAAGAGAAATCAGATAAACCAATAACTTGATTTCTACTACTGAAGTTTGACTTAGGGATCTTTGTGAATTAATTAACAAGTGAAAAAACAAGATTTTATTTTTTTGGAGAGATTATTGCTATAGAGTGCATGCTCTCGCCAGAAAGACAGAGAGACAGAAAGCGAGAAATCACCCCCCAGGAGGGATGGCCACACCAAAATCCCTTCTCCTCCATTTTCCTCTCAGGATCTTGGGCATGCACGCACACGCGCCTGGTGTGAGTTTAAGCCACCAGGTCTGGGACTCGAACTGTGGTCGACTACATGAGAGTTCAGCGACATAGTCATTACTCTAACTGCTGGTCCCGAAATACACTTGTTTTTAATAAATGACAGTCCTAACTGATTGAAATCATTTAATACCATTGAAAAGTGTCCTATAATCCCCAAATTACAGGTACTAGGAGGCTAACCCAAACAGTTACAGTCAGTTTCTGGGTACTTCAGAAGTGTCTACTTCACCCTAAAGCATGTATTTTCTACAACAGGCTTCCTAATTCATCAATATATATGTTTGCAAGTGACCCAGAGGTCATATGTCAAATGCCTGCCTATGAAGGTTATCTGTCACTTCTGAAACATGACTTTTTTAATATTAGGGTAGTTTACATGACATTGAATTTGTTTTCTCTTTGAACAAAAATCATATTACTATTCCAAAATACAGGTTTCCAAAGGCAAGATAGTTTGTACAGAGGTAGAGCCACATCCTCTTCTGCTGTCAAACTGAACATAAATGATTTATATACAAATTCAGACTCCATAATCATTCTTTGGGATCATTTTCTGAAACTTGTTTGTGATGTTTATTTTTAAAGTTAACATTAGTAAGAATTTAAACTTGGACATGATTTGTAATTTTTTTTTGCTTTTTTATTAGATTTTTCTCTGGTGTGTGAGAATAATACACACACACACACACACACAAATGCACATACACATATGCCTTCATGTGGCAGATTCACTGGCAATTTTCTATTTGTTTTAAATTATCCATTCGATAACTGTATACCATTTACAGCTTACAAAACGAATGTTCCCAGTCTTCATGCACTGTGTATTAGTCCAGTTAAGGGAATCAAGGGGGGAAAGAAATAAGCAGAACATTGGGGCCAGCAGGTGGAGTGGTGGCTAGGGGAGCTGGACTCCCACATGGCGGAACACAGTTCATATCCTGGACCTGGCAGCTTAATTTCTCACCTTCCCTCTCTCTCTCTCTCTCTCTGTCCTCTCTGGACAAATTAAAAGAAATAAGTAAATAAATAAAGTTAAATAAAGCAATTCTTTAAAAAAAAAAAAAAAAGAAATAAGCAGAACATTTAAGGGACACAAAAATGAAAAATACCTGTTGATAAGATCTATGAGAATTGTCTCCCTATTTTCATTCACAGGCTTAAAGTCAATGTTTTCCATATTGCTCCTTCCTGCTTCCTGGGGTAAACAGCCCTGCTTCTGTTTATATTTCGTTTGCCATTTACCTGTGTTTTCTTCATGCTAAAAGTCATCACTGTAATCATCTATCTTTTATTTTCAACTTTTCACTGATAAGTATATCTTTTCTATTCAGCATTGCCAGCATTTGTCAATAAGGTTATTTATCTCTCTACTAGATTTTTACTCAATATCAACATTATTCTTATCCTTGGAAAATAGATTTAAAATTAAACAAATTAGAAAAAGTATCAAGGTAAGAAGGGTGAGATGATGAGAGAATGTGGAAGCCAAACAGGGAAGTCTAGTGTGCTTGAAAGTGATCGAGCTCTCCCAGAAGACTGAAAAAAGTTTATGAAACATGGACTTAAAGTACAAATTTTATTTTTCTAGAAAAACATTAAATTTGTGCATAGTTTTCTTCATAATATGCATTTTCCATGAAAATTTGAAGACCCCTCCCCTCATATATAGAAGAGATAACAGTAGATCAGAAATACCAGAGATGGGGACCAGCAGATGGCATAGTAGTTATGTTGCTGGATTCCCACATGGTCGACCATGGTTTTAGTCTCATACCTGGAGGATGGGAACTCCTGCTGGGCACATGTGCATGCATGCCCACAATCCTGAGAGGAGAATAGAGGGGAAGGTATTGTGGTATGGCCATCCCCCTTGGAGGTTGATTTCTCACTTTCTGTCTCTGTGTCTCTCTCTGTTTCTCCAGCAAGCACACATGCCCTATAACAAAAACCCCTCAGGAAAAAAGAAAGAAAGAAAGAAAGAAAGAAAGAAAGAAAGAAAGAAAGAAAGAAAGAAAGAAAGAAAGAAGTACTGGAGATGTGAGATGTATTAACAGCTGTGAAGATGGTAGGCGGCTGATCATAACTCTCCATGTGATGTTGGGCCAGCCACTGAATTTCTCAAGCACTGAGTTTCTTCCTATCTAAAACAGAGTTCAGTACCTTAAGAAATCACACATGAAATCAAGATAGAAGTAATAGTGGAATGACCTGTAGTACACACACACACACACACACACACACACATACACACACACACACATGAAATCAAGATACACACACACACATGAAATCAAGATAGAAGTAATAGAGGCATGACCTGTAGTCTTCTTTAATATTACCTACTTTCGTTCTTATCAGGATAAAATTGGAAACAGAGCTTTAGAGCAAGTGAAAGACACCATTTGACAACCAAGTCTTGGAGTATGCTAGTTTTAGTTTTGTTAATAACAGAGTATTGAGCATAACATAGATAGATGAATTGTCCCAGTAAAAAGGAGCATTTCATTAAATATTAGTTCAATATACCACATAGGAAAATCATGTAAATCAAGTGCATAGTTTCTTTTGGATTGTTGTTACTAGAGTGACTTTTCCTTGTTACTCCTGTATTTAAAAATACTACATAACTCTTCATGAACGCAGAACTCTTTTATAAGTAATAATTTATCTGACTGTATTTTCAAACTTGAAATTTCACTTTTCAAATAAATTTAATTTTCACAAATACTTCCTTGACTTTCCTTTTCCATCAGCTACATTTTATTGGCTAGAAGAAGAGAGACTGGGTGTGATAGACAGACAGACACATGGGCCAACAGTTGGAGCTAGGAAATAAGCAGTGGTGTGAATAATCCCAAAACCTAGGGTAATTACAAGGAAAATTTCATTTGGCTCTTGAATACACACAATGCATTGTAGGGAATAGATTTACTTCTCTAATTACTCTATATTGTACTTGGGCCAATACTGAAATGATTTTACATTCCCTGGGCACATACCAACTGATGGGGTGAGGAGAATACAGACAGAAAAATACTTTTTTTTTTTTTTTTTGCATGTAATTCACAATGTAAAATGCCATCTTAAAGCTTTGTCTATATTATGACAAAAGTGGTCAGGTCATTTAATTCAGATAAATAATTAAACAACATTATTGAGAAAAAGAAATCAGATCGTCTTTTCTCTTAACAGACACAATAATCACCAGACAAAATGGCTAAATTTAAGCTACATACAGATGCAGGTATAGTCAAGTTAAGAGTGTATTATATGGCTAAATGACTTGCAAAACTAATAATTTTCTCCTGTCTATAAATTAAAAACTTTAAAATGAGTTGTATCATATTTGTCATAACTATATAAAGTAATATAAAATTAGAAAGACAGGATATTCATTTATGTGTAGATGAAAGTGCATGTGTATTCATGTATGTTTAGATAGGATCTTGGTATGTGTCATGGTACCCCTGCCTCAGTCTTATCCATAGCTAGAATTATAGATACCCACTACAATCTGTTTTTTAAGGGTGGGGCAGGAACTGGACCCAGGCTTCCCATGTGGCCTCAACCTGAACAGATGTATCCACCATGCAATACTGAGGCTGGGCCAAGAAAGGAGATTTCTGAAGGTGAGGGTCAAAAAAGAAATGCAGGAAAGAAACAAAAGGGAGAAAAATCAATATTCTGGTGCATCTCTCTACTGTTCACTGTGTATTGAGAATGGTGCTTGTCTGTAGACGTTCCACTAAATTTAACCTTCAAACCAAACAGTGTAGGCATTGCTACTTTCCTGATTAGGCAGTACAGGGTTACAGAGTTTGAGAAACATATTTTAAACGTGATATGGAATTAGTAGGTGAAATCTTTTAAATTTGGACCCAGACAGGTCTGTTTCTGAGCCTTGCTTCCCTTTACTTCCAACCTACCATTCACTTTTGGCCACTCAGTGCTTAGCAACAATGATGCACTGATATGGCCCCCTGGCCTGCTCCCCCAATGGAGTAATGCCACAGAAAAAGCAAATGGTGTTCAACCATTTCTTTATTACAAGCTTCTGGACAGAAAATGGGCCCAGAACTCACCTTTAATGAAAAGAAATGCAATGCTTTCTGTAGTGTCATAGAAACGTACATTATCAAAGAAGAATAATTCAGCTCTAAAAGGTTACATTCTGAACAATTTTTAAAATTAGTAGTGGGGAGACCAACAGGTGGTGTGGTGGTTAAGGCACTGGACACTCCCACATGGCCGGCCATGGTTTGAGTCCTGGACCTGGTGGATTGACTTTTCTTACATTCTCTTTCTCTCTCTCTCTATCGTCAAACTAAAATAAATGAATGAATAAATATATATATTTAAATTTAGCAGTGTTTTTGTTTTATGTTTTCAAGATGTGGATTCCCAGCATACTTTACTACAGAGGTTTTTTTGGAATTATTTTATTTATATGAGGTTCCCATGAAGAAGGCAAGGGATGAGGAGAATTAAAAGCTCCCAAGTCTCACGATGAAATGGACCTGCACTAATGTCTAGGTGCATTATTAGTTTGGACCTGAGTTTTCTCCAGAGTTAAATGAGAAGTTGGACTGGGTGACTTTTAAGCTTCTTTCCAGATTCAAAACCTAGTATAGCTAAGTGTCCTGATTCTCAGGCCACTATTCTTTATACTATACCATTGTATTCATCATTCTTGTAACATGAAGTTTTTAGATGTGGTGTTGATCAATGATCTGGTTCATTGAGTGTTGATCAGAACAGATGTGTAATAGAGAAAGGGATGCAGCTATTTCCAGATTCTCTGATGTCACCTGATATGAAGAAGAGCTGAGGATGTGTTTATATTGTGACTATAAAGGGTTGAAGTTTCCCTATTCGAGTTAGTGCTTGGGTGCTCTGAGCTGTTCTTATGCTTTCTGGCTGACCTACTTACTTGTGGGATATAAGTTTCTTGATTCTTCCCTTCCGTTCTTGCTGACTATCTGCTGTCAAGTGCATCAATGCATCAGAACCCCGGGAAAAGGGAAGACTGATCCAGATCAAAGGTACTTAAACACTAAGCCAGAAACTTTAAAGGAAAAGAAGAGTCTTAAATGAAAATATATACTTTGCAACTATCTTTCCCCTCAATATTTCTGTTTCAGTCTTACAGCTTTCTAACAAGGGGATAAATATCCTGTCTATCATTATGGCAGTTTTTAATGTCCTAATATGCAAATCCCCTGTTACATAAAAATGAAGGTAAAATCTGGAGCATTTGGCACTTTTATACAGGCTACAAAAATGACTATTTTCTTTGAGATGTCAAAGTGGTCTATTAAATGTATCCCCTGACAGTAGGTTAACCCACTATCTCGCTTTGCTGTACAGTTTCAGGCAAACAGTTTAGGAATGTTTGACCAAGTACGTTTTAATGGAAAACATCATACCATTCTTTATACCATGCAAATGTCTTTAATCTAGATCAGGGGTGCTTTAGTTTGTATGTCCCTCAACATCCATATGTTGAGATTTAGTTGTGATGAGATTAATAGGATGACAATTTAATCTTATTATGGAGTTGAAAGGCAGGGACTTTGGAGAGATGATTAGAATTAAGGACATTGGAGCAGAACCCCAAAATTGACTCCTGGGGGCTTTATAATGAGAGAGAATGAAAAAGATAGAGACATGTGGGCATAGCCACACTGCTTTTCTCTCACCCTTATGAGAAGACTTGGGACTTTGTGAAACCTCCATCAGATGTAGCCCTTGGAACCTGGACCTATCAACCATGAGCTGGATAAATCTCTATTTTTATAATTACTCAGTTTTGGATATTTTCTAAGATTAGTAATAGAGTAGACTGCACTGAGTCAGTTAACCTTTTCTGTAGGTTTTTATTATTATCTCTGCTATAACTACTTAACTCAGGTGTTGAATGCAGCCATAAACAAGATATAATCAGATGGATATGACTATGCTCCAGTCAGTATCACTTACAAAAACGGGCCACAAGTTAGATTTGGTGCAGGTTGTAGTTTGATGACCTTTGATCTAGATCCTTGGATTTCTGGCCACACATTTATGTCATATCTTCCTGTATTAAATTATCATTATATGTTGAACAGAAATAGATATACAATAAGGTCTTAGAAAGCTATTACTTGTCTGGGCTGTTCTGGCTTAAACGTGAAATTCTACTCCATTTTCTGAATCTAGATCAAATATCATCTGATATGAAGAGGTTTTCCAGCCTCTTCTCATGGCTATTTCTGACTCACAAAAGAGTCAGTTATTCCTTCTTTATAAAGCCATCACTTCTTAAATACATTTCACATTGCATAGTATAAATTATTTTGTAGGTTTTTGAGAGGATAAACTGTTATTCATCTCTGATCCCTCATTAGTCCTATATCTAAGAACTGACTACAGCTCATAACTAAATAATCCAACTCATCTTGCTGCCAAGTGCTGCCAACTGACTCAATTCCGGGCAATAATTTATGAGTAGAAATTGTTAGTTGGCACTTCCAGGGAGACTTCTTAAGGAAACTTCACCCAGCTGGGAGGAGCAATTCTATTGTCTTTCCTATCTTCCTCTTTCTCTTGGTATGTAGAAGTCATGAGTCAACACCAAGTGGACATCTTGGAGCAGAAATACAGAGAATATCTGGGTCCTTGATGACAGCTGGCACCTTCATACTTCTTGTGAAGTGCCTTCCTGAAAAGTTTTTCATGTGTCACTATTGTTTCTGCTCTTTATTACAAAAACCTACCTGACAATGGCTGGTATAGTGCTGTTTATCCCACTTAACATTAAGTAAATTGGGACCAGCAGATAGCATAATGGCTACGTCACTGGACTCCCATGTAGTCAAGTGCTGTTCAAGTCCCGGACTCGGTAGCTTAAATTCATGTTGGGCGCATGTGCGTGTATGCCCAAGATCCAGAGAGGAGAACGGAGGAGAAGGGATTGTGGCATGGCCATCCCCCCGAGGGGTGATTTCTTGCTTTCTGTTTCTCTGTCTCTCTCTGTCTCTCTCTGACTTTTTGGCAAGCACATACGCCCTATAGCAAAAAGTTTTTCAAAAAACAAATAAACATTAACTAAATCAGTGTATTTTAAACCTCGTGCTAGTGTATCTTTATGAAGTAAAAGAGAACCCTCCCCCTTGAATGATATTCTTTAAAAAGAGAAGTCCCTAAATAACAAAGAATATAAACATTAGAATTTTCCCAAAATGACAGTCATTGATTTTATGTAAAGTGTAATTTTAAAGATTATTTTATTCTAGGGACCCAAAAGTGTCACGGTGATTGGGGCAGTAGACTTCCATGTTTCAAGTCCTAGATCTTGTGGCTTGCTTCCTCACTTTACTTTTCTCTCTCTCTCTCTGTCTCTCTGGTGAGCACAAATACCCTATAGCAAATTAAAAATATTAGTAGTAATAATAAAATTAAATAATTCTTTTTAAAAATGATTATTTTATTCTAAAATAAGATGCAAAATGTGGACATAGGCATGTCTCATCATGCTATTTCCCCAATTCCAGAAAAATTTAGAGTATTGCCATGGTAGAAAGAAAAATACAGGTGCATTGTGTAAAATCCTTTAAATATTAGCCTGATTTTGACTCTTGGTTCAAATAAGATATGAAATTGTTGGTGCTTTTGTGGCTCAAGTGTGATTTACAGAAAGTTGGCCCCAATGAGGGTGAAGGGTCCCCATTATGAAGAGCAGTGTATTGTAGAGATGTGATTGCAAGTACAGAATGAGCCAGACCATGGGATTTGTATTGTGGAATTGTCTCTCAAGCTGTGTACACACTAGTTGGTCATTTAAACTGTCCATTCTTTCAGGTTTCTATGTATAACACAGGAAAAATAGTATCAACCCCATTAGTTTCTATAATGATAAAATACATCGATATATGTAAAATACACAGGAATGGTAGATATCATTTTACTTCTAGCTATTTTTCTTTGTCAACAATTGGCTCCAGATAGAATCTGTTATCATTTGCCATCAATGTGACCCAAGGAGAGTCACTTAGCCTCTCAATGGCCTCAACATTTTTATTTGTAAGATGAAGAGAGAAATATCAAACTATTAGTGCCATTGTGAAGGTTAATCGAGAAATACATCCTTGAACTTTGTTTTATTGATCAATATAGAATTCCAGTCCCCTTCACTCTATTAGTATTATTATAATAAATTAATCAGAGCTTTTATTCAAATCATGCAAAAAAAGAAAAAAGAAAAAGATATAGGTACCTGGTCCATAGTAAGAAATTAACATATTGTTATTTCTTTATCTTATCTTTTTACCTTAGTTATTGCCAAATAGATGTTTTTTAAGTTTTTGCCTAAAAAACAAAACAAAACAAAACAAACAAATAAACAAAAAAAAAACAGTGCATGCACTTGCTAGGGAGAGACAGAGAGACAGTTACAAATTGCCTGTAAGGCAATGGCCACACCACAGTCCCTTCTCTTCCATTCTCCTCTAGGGATTTGGGGCACTTACATTTTTTCGACCCTCCAGATAGGTAACCATTGTCAGAATAAGGTGGAATTTACCCAAAAGGCAAATGCATTCTCATGAACACTTATGTATATGTACATACACAGATAAAACACTTAGTATATATATTTATACTCATGTCCATAAATACTTTGAGTAAATTTTATAACAAATAAATAAAATCACATAATACATATATAATTTCATTAAATCTGTTGTTTAAACCTATTTCTCATCTAATACTGCCTACCTAGTGAAAAGTTAAAAATATAATTTTACTGAAAATGAAACCTATATTTCTTTAATTTTAATTTTTTTTAGCTGTGGAAACAATTTCTTTGCCTTCAGAGCAGCATTCTGTTTTAAAGAAAGTACAGAAAACCTGAGCTTAACTTGGGAATTAAGCAATAAACCAGCTGCCTAATTACCTGCAGGGATTTGTCTACCATTCCAGAACATCATTCTGCCTGAAAAGTGCTCCTTCTAGAAACATTTATTTTTTTTATGAATATTGTTTCTAGGTCAGAGTACTTGTCTTGTCAAAATATAGAAAATTGGCTCTCAGTCCCTTCCCTGAAATGAAAGAATTGGAAAATATAATCTCACAAGTCTCTTCTAGTTATAAATGTCTATGGCTATATGATTCCCTGGAGATTTGTTTTGCTAGAAATGTTTGAGAGAGAGAATAAAAGAAAAATAAGTGCAGAAGAGAACACTGGCCAATTTTAGTGTAGCAAGAGACAAGTCCACAGTCCACAGGCACATTGAGAAAATTCCTGCAATCCGTAACGTCACTTTATTGCTGCTGCCTCCCCAAGAAGGAAAGAAAATCCACAGCTGAATAGCAGAATGTGTTTGGGTTGACCATATGGACTTCAAAGTGAGGAATGCAAGTTTTGTGAAGCTTCTGAAAGCTGGGAGAAATTCACAAAATGGATATTCACTTTTTGCATCTGTGTAGATCCATTCCTGGTATGAACAACTATGGGTGTGGCAAGAAGGTCTGACAGGAAAAGAAAAGACTTGGGGACATCTGGTAGAATAGAGTGTCTTCTCATGGCACTGTTGTTCATAGAGTCTCAGTTATATTTACTTATTTTGACACAAACATTCATCAGCCCAAATCAAGATGATCAAATATCCGTTACTCATTTTAAGTAAATTTCACAGAATGAAATTCTGACTCTTACGGATAGACTCCTGTTAAGCTTTCAAATACATTACAAGGAAAACTCCACATAAACCCAAGTCAAGTAGGTGTCACAATTGAGCTTTGTCACATGTGACTTTCTTATAGCAGCTCCATGTATTTTTAACTTTGCACATTCTTTGATGCCTTGCAGTTCTCGGTACCACATGCCACTGGCCAATATAAAACCTGTAAGTCAAGCTGGTAGGAAATGGGACATAAATGAAGCCTCACCAGTTGTACGTGTTCCTCTGAAAACAGACTAGTTTTTCTGCAAGTGACAGTAGGAATACATCTTGCTCATTGCAAAAGCAAAGGGAATGAACATTTGACAGAGAGTGGGTTATCCATTTAGTGTTAAATTTGTCTAGATTTTAATATTTAAAGTGACAAAAGGTGTTTCTCTCCTACTCCTAACATAGTACAGCGGTAGACATAGACTCAATGTAGGACAGATTTTTTTTTTTTTGAGAGAGTTTTTTGCTATAGAGTGTGTGCACTTGCCAGACAGAGACAGAGAGACAGAAAGTGAAAAATCACCCCCCAGGGGGGATGGCTACGCTGCTATCCCTTCTCCTCCATAATGCTCTCAAGATCTTGGGCACGCACGCACACGCACTTGGCGTGAATTTAAGCCACCGGGTCTGGGACTCGAACTGCGTCGATTACATGAGTCTAGCAACATAGCCATTATGCCAACTGCTGTCCCATAGAATAGATATTTTTAAACTGTTTTTAATGAAAACCAAAGAAAAGCTTAAGCTTCATATGCAAATTACATAATAGAGAGCAAAACCAGTGTGTACATATTTAGGGTAAATTTCAATTATTTGGACCCTTGTATTTAATACAAAAAAGAAAACATTTTGCAAGTCTGTCAGAAATAATAATAAATTTCCAACCCCCAGCTGTGTGTGTGTGCATGTGTGTTTGTGTGTGTGTGTGTGTGAAGGTTTGGAAACATAGAAAATAATAATATATTCAGGAATAAAATAATAAAGCTGATATAGCTCCCAAAATATGAAAACCAATAAAATTGCCTTCATTTTTATCCCATTTCATCCGAACACTTAGGCAAATTGCAAAGACTGAGGGCCAGCAGGTGGGATGGTGGTTAGGGCACCGGACACTCCTACATGGTTCCGGTCCCAGAGCTAGTAACTTGCTTTGTCACTTTCCTTCTCTCTCTCTGTGTCTCTCTCTGGTCAAATTAAAAATAAATACATGAATAAATTAAAGCAAAATTATATATTTAAAAATTGCAAAGATGGTAAGAACCAGCAGATGGCATAATGGTTACCTCACTGGACTCACACATTGTCAACCACAGTACGAGTCCCAGACCCACCAGCTTAAAACTCATGCCAGGTGCATGTGCATGCTTGCCCAAAATCTGGTGAAGAAAATAGAAGAGAAGAGGTTTCAGCATAGCCATCATCTTGGAGACAGAAAGTGAGAAATCACCCCCCCCCCCAGGGAGAATGGCTACTCCTGAGGTGTGATTTTTCACCTTCTATCTCTTTGTCTCTTTCTTTCTCTTTGGTGAGCACATGTACCCTATAGCAAAAATCTCTCTTAAAAAAAATTGCAAAGATGGCTGAAGAATAGAAAGTCACAAAAGAAGAGAATGAGAAGGTATAAAGAAATTAAATTTTGAACTGGTTTAAATATAATTATAGCCAACTGCAAATTAAGGAAAACTACTTATATAAACATCCCAGATTAGATTAGAAATAGCCAATTTCAAAGAGCAAAGATTAGCTACTCCAAATGTTTACTATTATAGAACAGAAGATCAGGGA
>NW_006159884.1:1924885-1934380 GCF_000334495.1 Tupaia belangeri chinensis | reverse complement strand
AGAGGAATAGCATGGTAAAAGGACAATTCAGATAGAAGTTACAAATGAACAATCCAAAGGAAGAGAGAGAAAAGGCTGAATTGAGATGCTTATATCCGTATCATTTTCTTGGAACAGAACATGCAAACACCACTTCTGACTTGGGTTTGACAAACCACAAACTGAGAGCGGATGTGTGCTGTTAGTCACAAGTTGCTACTGGACAATACTAGGGGAAAAAGAGAAAAAGGAAGGCCAGCTGTCCATTTGATATGTATCATCTGGATGTTGTCAGTAATAAGAAAGAAGAAATGTTAAAATATTCCCTTCATGAAGGATATGTAATAGTGTATATAATATATCAACCTGATAGCTGGTGAAACCAACTTGAAGATAAGATTTCAAGAAAAACTGACATTAAGAAATAGGGTTAGGCCAGTCTTATTAGTGCAGCCGTAATGCAAAGAATTGATACTTCGATAATAAAACCATATCAGAATGCCTGGGTCTCTGTCCTAAGGTTTCCCTGCACGTGCTGGGTGCATAAATACATGACCTCTCCCTGGCTGGCTGAGGATGTGGGGTGGATCACAGTTTGAACAACTTTTAGGGGTGCCCTCTCTTCTCTCTTTCAATTTCTCTAACGTCTCTCTGTCACTTAATTTCTCCCTCTGTTTCTTTGTATCTAATAGAAGAAATAAATAAACTCTAAAACGTTTACAAAAAAATAAATACAACATAATAGGGATAAAATGAAAACCCAAAGCCTTCAACAAAATTCATTTAGTAGCCTAGCTGCAGTCGTGCAGAGGATGCCTGAGGCTGCATGGGTTGCCCAGTTTGGTTTATAGTCTGACTTAAATAGGCAGGTGTGGCAGCACAGGCCTGTGGTCCTACCTAACGGGGGAGCAGAGCAGGAAGGATGCAGAAAGACCTTGTCAAAGTATGTATCTCTCCTTCCCTCCCTCCTTCCCTCTCTCCCTCCCACACGTTCTCTTAAAAAAAACAAAAAAAAAAAAAAAAAAAAAAAAAAAAAAAAAAAAAAAAAAAAAACTAGAATTTTTGAATACTAGAGAAAAATAACAAAAGCAATAGTTTTCTAATAATATATTTATCATATGCTGTTATTCCTATAAATAAATTTTTAAAAGATTAATAGTTCTGAATGAATTTTGGTTGGGATAATAAAGTCTCTCTTGACCCACTATTTTTTTAAAAGAATTATTTGTATTTATTTATTTATTTAAATTTGACCAGAGAGGGACAGAGTGAGAAAGTGCGAAAGAGTTGGAAAGTGAGCCACCAGGTCCAAGACTCGAACCATGGCTGGCCATGTGGGAGTCCAGCACCATTTACCACCATGCCACCTGCTGGCCCCTTGACATACTATTGAAGTAGATACTGATCTTTTCTGTAGACCAGCTGAATGAAAAAGAATTCCTGTTGCTCTGTGAATGTTTCTACTTTGTTCTCAGGTTTGGCACTACATCCTAAGCAATTCTTTCTTTCTTTACTTACTTGTTTGTTTGGAGAGATTTTTGCTTTTGAGCATGTGCACTCACCAGAGAGACAGAGACAGAAAGTGAGAAATCATATCCTCAGGAAGGATGCCCATGACACAATCACTTTTTCCTTCATTCGCCTCTCAGGAATTTGGGCATGCATGCACACAAACTCAAGCTGCTGGAATTGGGACTAGAACTGTAGTTGGCCACATGGAAACCTAGTGGTTTAACCACAATGCCACCTGCTGGTCCTCATCCTATGCAATTCTTAAGGGTGAGAAGGTAGGACATGGTTTAGGTGAGTGCAGGGGTGGTTTATGAGGAAGGTCCTAAGTGTAAGGACACCTATGAGACTGCGAGATAATTTTGAACCTAATCAGATATAACTTTAGTAGTAATCCTTAGTTTTTAGAAAACATAGACAAGAGAGAAACATGGAAATTAAACTATCAACAACTAGAATGTGGGGGTAATTTGACAAATGACACAATTTTGTCAAGAAATTAATTAATACTGTTTTTTTAAAAATCTGGGAGTGGTGTTAGGTGCCTGTAATTCCAGCTACCCTGGGAGGCTGAGGCAGAAGAATCACAAGTTTGAAGCTAGCCTGGGTAACATGACAAGTCTCTCTTTCTCCCCCCCACCCCTGCTCTCTCTCTCTCTCTCTCTCTCTCTCTCTGTGTGTGTTTAATTGGTAGATGGCAAATACACTCACCAGAGTGAAACAGAGAGACAGAGAGAGGAAGAGGGAAGAAGCATCTCCTTTTGGATCGTAGTCACATTGCAATCCCTGCTCTATTTCTCTACCTTGCTGGGATTTGTGGTTCATGTGCACATGTACCTAGAGTGTTTTTCAAGCTCTAAGGTGGAGGATTCAAACTGTAATCAACCATGTGGAATCTGACTTAATACCAGGCGATGGGGCTTGCCTAAGATCCTGTTAAAAAATAAGAAAGAAGGAAGAAAGGGAGGGGGGAAGGAAGGAAGGAAAGAAGAAAGCAAGGAATGTGAAAGAAAGAAGAAATAAAGAGAAAAAAGAATTGAAACCAATCATTAAGATAAAATTAACCACTTTATACCATACCAATAATTTTTCTTTGAGATACTAACATAATAAAACTTTTCTTCTATAAATAATCTAATATTTCTATTATTTCTATAATATTATGGTTATATTTCAAAAAGTTCTTACATTTGAATTTTTTAAGGGTGAAATAATGTTTGGGAATTGCTTCATCATTTTCTGAGGTTTGTGGTTAAGTGGGTAGATTACAGATGAAATAAGATCAACATAGTTTGATAGGTAAGTTGGGTAGTGTGTATTTAAAGTTCATTAAACTGATAATTCTACTTTAAAAAAAATTAAAATTTTTCAAATTAATAAATTAATACAGTGTGAGGTTTTCAAAAAGTATAAGAAAAATTTATATTATGAAAAAGTTATGTATGGATTTCACAATTGTTTACACCAAAATAAACTTGTACTTTAATTATTTTTTTTACAAAAAATTTTGAATCTCTTTATATAAGATGAAATTAAATACTGATATATAAAATTATATTCAGATACTTGGTCTATATTTAATTTTTCTAGTTTTCCCATTTTAAATGGCCTTAATAACTTGAACATTTAAAGAAAGTAAAGTTTATGGATTGAAAATAGGAGCGTTGCAGGGAACCAGCAGTTAGTGTAACAGCTATGTTGCTGGACTCCTGTGTAGTCGACCCCGGTTTGCATCCCGGACTCGGTGGCTTAAAACTCACGTCGGGCGCGTGTGCGTGCGTGCCTGAGATTCCGAGAGGAGAATGGAGGAGAAGGGATTGCGCATGTGCCCTGTAGCGAAAACCTCTGCAAAAAAGAAAAGAAAATAGGAGAGTTGCATAATTGCAGTTCAAAGAGGAGTTAAAACCGTGAAGCCTACCTCCCTATCATGTGCTTTCAATTATTTGAATAAAATTCTTAGTCTGATGGTTTATAAGGACTCAAATTCTACTCCTTCTCAGATTGTCAAAAGAAACTCTCCCTACTCATACTTTTTCAATTGGTGGTATCATTTCTTTGAACTCCTTTATGAGGCTTTGTTTTTTTGTTTTTTTTGTTTTGTTTTGTTTTGTTTTTTGGAGAGATTTTTGCTATAGGGCATGTGCGCTCTCCAGACAAACAGAGAGAGACAGAAAGGGAGAAATCACCCCCCAAAGAGGAATGCCATGCCACAGTCCCTTCTCCTCCATTCTCCTCTTGGGATCTTCGGCACGCACGCACACGCACCCAGCCTGAGTTTCAGCCACCGGGGCCAGGACTCGAACTGTGGTCGACTACATGGGAGTCCAGCAACATAACCATTATGCTAACTGTTGGTCCCTGTTTGTTTGTTTTTAATAGCCCTAATCTCTAAATTAAATTGTGTGAATATTTATTGGTTTTCTTTTGCTCCCTCTAGAATGAATTATTTATGGTTACAGCATTTCTCTTTAGGCATGACTTGATCCCAGCACTTAGAATGAGGATTAGCACATTTCAGGCACTGAATTCTTGCTGAAAATCAATTCTGAAATTCAAACAAAAGTATTGCATAAGGATAGATACCTACCTGGGATTTGTAGGAATTATGTCTTAATGGATGTATGTGTATGTACTTAGTTGAAGTGACTGATGACATTTAAAATAGAAGTCACATTATTACGACTGTCAGGGGCACTGACAGTCTCACGCAGTATGCTTTCCATTGCCGCACAGCAGTGACTGGGAAGTGTTACCTTAATATTGGTGACTGTTTCATGTTCTACTTCTTATACATTGCTCTACATTCTCCACGTAGGGACTATGCTTCCATCTTCCACTCAATAGGACGAGCTCCTTTCTCGGTGAATGCCCGACTCTTCTTGGAGTTGTAAGACTGCATCTCAGTGTTTATTTGGGACCATAAGCAGTGGACACTCAAGGTTAGGTATGCATCCTGGACTGCTACCAGAACCAGGTCTGGTAACCATTGAGTCTCTGCCTTTTTCTCTCTGCCTGGCTCTACCCCATCAGGAGTGGGTAGAAGTGATCTAAGTCCTTGAACAGAATGCTAGTAATTGAATCTCCTGTCTCAGAAAACCTACTATCCACCACTGCAAGCCAGTTGTTCGAACAGAAGAAGCCCTCAGTGGACACTACCTCACCTCCCTTCTTTTTAGAGAAAAACTGCCTTTATGTTTACAAAGAAAACCTACACTGATCACTACAATAGTGATTTTCTGATAGTAATCTTACAAGTAATAGGAAAAAATAAATAAATAAACAGAATGTAAATCCAGCTGAATATGAGGACACGTATGTGACATAAATAAGGGCTCCCTAGAAAAATTCGAGCTTGTTCAGGTCCGCATAGCCTCATATCCATTGTATAGATGGAGCCCTGAGGAGGGTGCCTATACACACCTCTCCCCATCCTCCTTCTCTCTTACTTTCTTGTGGACATGCACGTACCCGATCATGAGAAATTTTTTACAGTGATTATTATTAAAGATGACACGTTCAAGGTTTTAAGAGACTAGAAGCAACTAAAAGTGTTGTAGAGATAATAATTCTCTGTGATGCTGAAGCCATATGGAAAGGCCACGGTTTGCATCCTGCGGTCTCTGTACATGTCAAATGTGTGAGAATGTGTCTGTGCTCCTTACATGTCGAACGTGTGAGAATGTGCCTGTGTTCCCTGCATGTCGACTGTGTGAGAATGTGTCTGTGTTCCTTGCATGTCGACTGTGTGAGAATGTGCCTGTGTTCCTTGCATGTCGACTGTGTGAGACTTTCTTTCTTTACTTACTTGTTTGTTTGGAGAGATTTTTGCTTTTGAGCATGTGCACTCACCAGAGAGACAGAGACAGAAAGTGAGAAATCATATCCTCAGGAAGGATGCCCATGACACAATCACTTTTTCCTTCATTCGCCTCTCAGGAATTTGGGCATGCATGCACACAAACTCAAGCTGCTGGAATTGGGACTAGAACTGTAGTTGGCCACATGGAAACCTAGTGGTTTAACCACAATGCCACCTGCTGGTCCTCATCCTATGCAATTCTTAAGGGTGAGAAGGTAGGACATGGTTTAGGTGAGTGCAGGGGTGGTTTATGAGGAAGGTCCTAAGTGTAAGGACACCTATGAGACTGCGAGATAATTTTGAACCTAATCAGATATAACTTTAGTAGTAATCCTTAGTTTTTAGAAAACATAGACAAGAGAGAAACATGGAAATTAAACTATCAACAACTAGAATGTGGGGGTAATTTGACAAATGACACAATTTTGTCAAGAAATTAATTAATACTGTTTTTTTAAAAATCTGGGAGTGGTGTTAGGTGCCTGTAATTCCAGCTACCCTGGGAGGCTGAGGCAGAAGAATCACAAGTTTGAAGCTAGCCTGGGTAACATGACAAGTCTCTCTTTCTCCCCCCCACCCCTGCTCTCTCTCTCTCTCTCTCTCTCTCTCTCTCTGTGTGTGTTTAATTGGTAGATGGCAAATACACTCACCAGAGTGAAACAGAGAGACAGAGAGAGGAAGAGGGAAGAAGCATCTCCTTTTGGATCGTAGTCACATTGCAATCCCTGCTCTATTTCTCTACCTTGCTGGGATTTGTGGTTCATGTGCACATGTAACTAGAGTGTTTTTCAAGCTCTAAGGTGGAGGATTCAAACTGTAATCAACCATGTGGAATCTGACTTAATACCAGGCGATGGGGCTTGCCTAAGATCCTGTTAAAAAATAAGAAAGAAGGAAGAAAGGGAGGGGGGAAGGAAGGAAGGAAAGAAGAAAGCAAGGAAAAAGAAAGAAAGAAGAAATAAAGAGAAAAAAGAATTGAAACCAATCATTAAGATAAAATTAACCACTTTATACCATACCAATAATTTTTCTTTGAGATACTAACATAATAAAACTTTTCTTCTATAAATAATCTAATATTTCTATTATTTCTATAATATTATGGTTATATTTCAAAAAGTTCTTACATTTGAATTTTTTAAGGGTGAAATAATGTTTGGGAATTGCTTCATCATTTTCTGAGGTTTGTGGTTAAGTGGGTAGATTACAGATGAAATAAGATCAACATAGTTTGATAGGGAAGTTGGGTAGTGTGTATTTAAAGTTCATTAAACTGATAATTCTACTTTAAAAAAAATTAAAATTTTTCAAATTAATAAATTAATACAGTGTGAGGTTTTCAAAAAGTATAAGAAAAATTTATATTATGAAAAAGTTATGTATGGATTTCACAATTGTTTACACCAAAATAAACTTGTACTTTAATTATTTTTTTTACAAAAAATTTTGAATCTCTTTATATAAGATGAAATTAAATACTGATATATCAAATTATATTCAGATACTTGGTCTATATTTAATTTTTCTAGTTTTCCCATTTTAAATGGCCTTAATAACTTGAACATTTAAAGAAAGTAAAGTTTATGGATTGAAAATAGGAGCGTTGCAGGGAACCAGCAGTTAGTGTAACAGCTATGTTGCTGGACTCCTGTGTAGTCGACCCCGGTTTGCATCCCGGACTCGGTGGCTTAAAACTCACGTCGGGCGCGTGTGCGTGCGTGCCTGAGATTCCGAGAGGAGAATGGAGGAGAAGGGATTGCGCATGTGCCCTGTAGCGAAAACCTCTGCAAAAAAGAAAAGAAAATAGGAGAGTTGCATAATTGCAGTTCAAAGAGGAGTTAAAACCGTGAAGCCTACCTCCCTATCATGTGCTTTCAATTATTTGAATAAAATTCTTAGTCTGATGGTTTATAAGGACTCAAATTCTACTCCTTCTCAGATTGTCAAAAGAAACTCTCCCTACTCATACTTTTTCAATTGGTGGTATCATTTCTTTGAACTCCTTTATGAGGCTTTGTTTTTTTGTTTTTTTTGTTTTGTTTTGTTTTGTTTTTTGGAGAGATTTTTGCTATAGGGCATGTGCGCTCTCCAGACAAACAGAGAGAGACAGAAAGGGAGAAATCACCCCCCAAAGAGGAATGCCATGCCACAGTCCCTTCTCCTCCATTCTCCTCTTGGGATCTTCGGCACGCACGCACACGCACCCAGCCTGAGTTTCAGCCACCGGGGCCAGGACTCGAACTGTGGTCGACTACATGGGAGTCCAGCAACATAACCATTATGCTAACTGTTGGTCCCTGTTTGTTTGTTTTTAATAGCCCTAATCTCTAAATTAAATTGTGTGAATATTTATTGGTTTTCTTTTGCTCCCTCTAGAATGAATTATTTATGGTTACAGCATTTCTCTTTAGGCATGACTTGATCCCAGCACTTAGAATGAGGATTAGCACATTTCAGGCACTGAATTCTTGCTGAAAATCAATTCTGAAATTCAAACAAAAGTATTGCATAAGGATAGATACCTACCTGGGATTTGTAGGAATTATGTCTTAATGGATGTATGTGTATGTACTTAGTTGAAGTGACTGATGACATTTAAAATAGAAGTCACATTATTACGACTGTCAGGGGCACTGACAGTCTCACGCAGTATGCTTTCCATTGCCGCACAGCAGTGACTGGGAAGTGTTACCTTAATATTGGTGACTGTTTCATGTTCTACTTCTTATACATTGCTCTACATTCTCCACGTAGGGACTATGCTTCCATCTTCCACTCAATAGGACGAGCTCCTTTCTCGGTGAATGCCCGACTCTTCTTGGAGTTGTAAGACTGCATCTCAGTGTTTATTTGGGACCATAAGCAGTGGACACTCAAGGTTAGGTATGCATCCTGGACTGCTACCAGAACCAGGTCTGGTAACCATTGAGTCTCTGCCTTTTTCTCTCTGCCTGGCTCTACCCCATCAGGAGTGGGTAGAAGTGATCTAAGTCCTTGAACAGAATGCTAGTAATTGAATCTCCTGTCTCAGAAAACCTACTATCCACCACTGCAAGCCAGTTGTTCGAACAGAAGAAGCCCTCAGTGGACACTACCTCACCTCCCTTCTTTTTAGAGAAAAACTGCCTTTATGTTTACAAAGAAAACCTACACTGATCACTACAATAGTGATTTTCTGATAGTAATCTTACAAGTAATAGGAAAAAATAAATAAATAAACAGAATGTAAATCCAGCTGAATATGAGGACACGTATGTGACATAAATAAGGGCTCCCTAGAAAAATTCGAGCTTGTTCAGGTCCGCATAGCCTCATATCCATTGTATAGATGGAGCCCTGAGGAGGGTGCCTATACACACCTCTCCCCATCCTCCTTCTCTCTTACTTTCTTGTGGACATGCACGTACCCGATCATGAGAAATTTTTTACAGTGATTATTATTAAAGATGACACGTTCAAGGTTTTAAGAGACTAGAAGCAACTAAAAGTGTTGTAGAGATAATAATTCTCTGTGATGCTGAAGCCATATGGAAAGGCCACGGTTTGCATCCTGCGGTCTCTGTACATGTCAAATGTGTGAGAATGTGTCTGTGCTCCTTACATGTCGAACGTGTGAGAATGTGCCTGTGTTCCTTGCATGTCGAACGTGTGAGAATGTGCCTGTGTTCCTTGCATGTCGACTGTGTGAGAATGTGCCTGTGTTCCCTGCATGTCGAACGTGTGAGAATGTGCCTGTGTTCCTTGCATGTCGAACGTGTGAGAATGTGCCTGTGTTCCTTGCATGTCGACTGTGTGAGAATGTGTCTGTGTTCCTTGCATGTCGACTGTGTGAGAATGTGCCTGTGTTCCTTGCATGTCGAACGTGTGAGAATGTGCCTGTGTTCCTTGCATGTCGAACGTGTGAGAATGTGCCTGTGTTCCTTGCATGTCGAACGTGTGAGAATGTGCCTGTGTTCCTTACATGTCGAACGTGTGAGAATGTGCCTGTGTTCCTTACATGTCGAACGTGTGAGAATGTGCCTGTGTTCCTTACATGTCGAACGTGTGAGAATGTGCCTGTGTTCCTTACATGTCGAACGTGTGAGAATGTGCCTGTGTTCCTTACATGTCGAACGTGTGAGAATGTGCCTGTGTTCCTTGCATGTCGA
>NW_006159884.1:1904495-1923183 GCF_000334495.1 Tupaia belangeri chinensis | reverse complement strand
CTGTGTTCCTTGCATGTCGACTGTGTGAGAATGTGCCTGTGTTCCTTGCATGTCGACTGTGTGAGAATGTGCCTGTGTTCCTTGCATGTCGACTGTGTGAGAATGTGCCTGTGTTCCTGACTGACTGAGACTGGGAGTGGACTGCAGAAAGACCTTGATGGGGGTGTCACTTTCTCTCATGGAAAATCAATAAATTAACTTTAGATATTAAATAAACAATTACGAGTTTATGCACCTGTATTTGTGCTTCCTTTGATTTATTTACACAGTACTTGAAAATGTGTAGGAACTATGGATGTCTACACAGTAATATGACTGCCACTGTAAATGTCATAATTCACTTGAAATAAGTAAACACACACATATCCAGAAGAAGACCACCCAGGGGGGTTCCATTACAGAACCCCTTGTGACATTTTTGGGGGAGTGCTATGTGCAGCTGAAGGTTTGAAACATTAATGTGCCCACAACTTTTAATTCATACAAAGGACAAAAACTAGAGACTTTTCCTTCTTCAACTAAAAGGACTTTAGAGAAGACAGTAAACAGATTCTAGACTAGACTAGGATAATGCTTCTACCACAGGTATAGAACTTTGCTGATTTAATATACACTATTTAAGTAATAAGATGCTATTATTACTATTATGTTCTTTTATAACAGGCTCTAAAGATTCCATTCTAATAGAATAAACAGGCATTCTCTATAAAGAAAACCTTTATCTTTCAGTTCCTGCAATTATTATATTTAGTATTTTTGCCTCCAAGCACTAGAATCTTCTTCAAAAACCAAGTATGTATGTTTACTTTATTAGTACATTTTGAAAAAGTTTGTCAGAGGGCATATCACACTCACCAGAAACTGACAGAAAGAGAGAAAATGAGAAAGCACCTTTCTCGAGGCATGGCCACACCACAATCTCCTCTCCCGCTTTCCTCTACTTTTGAGATTTTAGGCACTTACGCACACACACCTGGAATGTGCCGGAAGCTGCTAGGTCTCGGACTTGAACTGGCCATTGGGGGTCTAGACACCTTAACTACCAGGCCACAGACAGGCTCAATAAATGTTTGCTTTATAAAGAACTCACAAATCTATGTTTAGTGATGACAGAAAACAGTCATAATTATATGGCTAGAATAATCTTTAAAATTAATAAAATTGAATCCACTTTTATAAATAAACTCATACCAATTGTGTCATTTGTATTAGGTTTTTCAGAAACTTAGAACTTACTATGTTCATAACTTGGAATGAGAGTCTATTTCCATTTAAAAATTCTCTCTGCTCATATAAAACACTTGTCTATTTATGTCTTGAACAAAAATTTTTGATTTATGTTGATTTGAAATTATTCTATTAATTTATTAATCAGTGAAATTAAAATGAACATGTAACCTAAGACTTGTTACAAAATGAACAATCTAAATTATTAAATTATTCTGTCACAATTGAAATTAATACTTTCCTGATACTAGACAGAAATTTGAAATTCACATTTTTCTTTTTAAGGAGAATTTGTAAAAAGTTAGTATTGTAATTAAATGTTCTAGTCTACGATGACCAAAAATTAAAGTAGATCAGCTAATCTTTCAATTTTAGAAATATTTTTTAAAACTAACACTTTTTTGTTGTTGTCCTTATTTACTTGTTTTGTTTCTCTTTTAGGTTTTCATTGCAGGGCACTTGCTCTCATGGGAGAGACACAGGGGCGGGGGTGGGGGAGTAAGAAATCACCCCATAGGGGGGATGGCCACAAGGTAATCCTTTCTCTTCCATTGTCATCTTGGGATTTGGGGCACACATGCACGTACACATGTACACATTCCTGGCATGATTTTTAAGCCGCTAGGGCCTGAGACTTGAACCACAGTTGGCCATGTGGGAATCTAGTGCCTTAACCACCCTATTACCTGCTGTAGTTTTATAGCAATATCTCATTCCATCAACATTCACTTACTTATTCTTTAATTACTAATCATATCTCCTTGAATATGGGTAGGTGCTTCTTACTCTAAAATCCTTATGAAACGAGTAATATTTTATGTTTAACTATTTTTAAGCAGCTAGTAATTCAACAGTGATTTGTTAAATAATATATCTTAAGCACCAGCATGCCTGATAAATTGATGATCAAAGCTGCACATAAAATACTTTTAAATAAAGAATATCTTTTTAAATGCTCTAGTGGAAACACAGAGTACAGTGGGAATAGAGATAGGGAAAAAATAACAAAAGGAGGGGAATTAGGAAAGGCTTCATGAGGAAAAGCAGCATTTGAGTTGGTCTTAAGTGACTGGACAGGATTTGGGTTCCTAGAAATGGAAAGAACTGCACAAATTAAGATCCAGGGGTTGAAAGTACAACCTGTTTTAAGAATGACATGTTACCTAGCATACCTGGATTGTCTTAGTGTCCCACTTGTGCACAACAAAATACTAGACTATTAGAAAGAGGTCGAGATACCATCTTGGAAGTAGAGATCAGATCCCACAAGTCAATTCAGCCAATGCCTGGATCTTGGCTTCCCAGCCTCCAGAAGCACAGGGATTAAAGTTCTATTGTTTACATATCTTAAAAGAAAAAGAGGCCCAGCCATTGTGGTGCATTGATAATATATACCAGCCTGCAGAGCTGGAAGCTGCACACAGACAGTAGTTTGAGTTCCTAGCCCAGACGACCTCAGACACATTGAGGGCTTTTGCTTATGCCCAGGATCCTGGCAGACTGAAGCATTGGGAGAAGGGGATCGTGGCACGGTTAACTCTGTGGAGATGCCTTTCTCTCTTCTCTCTCTTTCTGTCTTGCTCATGCATTGGTGCTATCACGAAACAAACAAAAATTCAGATCAGGAAAAGACACATGTGCCAACTTGGAACTGCAGAGTCACTGTTAATAAGCAAAAGTCACCGAAGTCTGTGGAAGCGTATAGAGATCCTGGTAGTGCTGTTTTAGTGAGATGACATGGTGCTCATGCAGGACAAGTGTGCTCGCATACGGATGAGTCACTATCTCTTCTTGCTCTACTGTAGTTTCATCATCAGTGCTTTTCAAAATGGACTTTCTGTTTCTGATTTACTGTAACATCTTTAAGAGGTCACCTGCAAACGTGTAAGTATGTAAGTATATATCCTCTCTTAAGGCTTCCTGGCTTCTGGTGGTTGCTGGTAATCATTGGTATTCTCGCCTTGTAGATTCAACAATCTCTGTCTCTATAATCGGATGATGTTCTTTTTTCAGTGTCTATGTTTATTCTCCTCTTCTTCTAATGGCTTCTGTTATACTGGATTTAGAACTAATAGTTCTACTCACTTCAGAGTATGTAGAACCCACTCTACTCCACTATGACCACATCTTGATTATACAGGAAAGGACCTTACTTCTAACTAAGGTCATATTCAAAGGTACCAGAAGTTAGCCCCTGATCATATCCTTTCAGAGGGTATAATTCAAACCATTGTATGGATTAACAACATTTTATAATGTGTTTTCTCAGGAACTTCCAGTGAACAATACTGCATTTTCTTTAGCTATTCATGGTTAGTGTGGCCACAGAAGTCAGAGGTCCTTATTAAAGAAACAACAGTTGATTTTTGTCTGTTCTTCCGGAAAATCTAACTCATCTGTGGTTTGTTTTACGAAAAGGCAAATCACCATTGTACTCTTTTTATTAGTTGATTTAAACATCAGTTTATTTAAGGTAGTTAATTGTAATCTAAAAAGTTAGTATTGATTACATTTATCAAAAATACTTCTTAGGGAACAACAGTTAGCATAATGGCTATGTCACTGGACTCCCATGTAGTTGACCGCGGTTCGAGTCCCGGAGCCGGTGGCTTAAAACTCACGCCAGACGCGCGTGAGTGCATTCCCAAGATCCAGAGAGGAGAATGGAGGAGAAGAGATTGTGGCATGGCCATCCCCCTGAGGGGTGATTTCTCGCTTTCTGTCTCTCTGTCTCTCTCTGTCTGGTGAGTGCACACACCCTATAGCAAAATAACCCCTTCAAAAACAAACAAAGAAAAAAATACTTCTTTACTCTTTAATTCTTTTTAAATTTTTTTTAGTTTTGCTATAGTGCATATTTACTCGGGGGGGGGAGGGGGAGAGAAGAGAGAGAGTCAGAAATCACCCCTCAGGGGGCTGGCTACACTGCAATACCTTCTTCTTGGGATTTTGGGATTTGGGTATGCACACAAATGTCCATCATGTTTATCAAGCTGCCTGGTCTGGGATTTGAACTGTAGTTAGCCATGTAGGATCCAGCTCTATCAACCACCATGCCAACGGTTTGTTCAATTCTTAATACTTACAGTAACTTTGTTTCTTCAAACCTTATTCTTGCTTTCAAATATCCTCTTTACCTACTTCCTAATCATTTTCCTAATCATTATACATTTTTTTTTCCCTACAGTTGTCCTTTCACCACATACAAAGATAAAGTTTAATGTCAACTGTAAATTTAGTAAATACATGTGGGTTTCTACCTTCCAAATCAGTGACAAAATGTAAAACAAAATGAGTTCTGACACCCCAGAACAAAGACTGTTAGCCAAATGCTGTTGTTTGGATCTGCACTAACCAAACTATTTTCACAAATTAAACAGTATTTTAAGTTTTAAGTTTACTGATGAGCACTTAGTGAATTAAATTATATGTGATAATAAATAATTTTCTGCACATTTTAAAAAGAATTATTTAATTTATTTATTTACCTATTTTAATTTGACCAGAGAGGGACAGAGTAAGAGAGAGGGAGTGGGGAAGGGAGAGGAAGAGAGAGAGAGAGAAAGAGAAAGTTAAAAAGCAAACCACCAGGTCCAGGACTCAAACCACAGTCAGTCATGTGGGGGTCCAGCACCCTTAAACACTTAACCAAATTTTTACTTCTGTCTTTTATCAAGTCATAGTTTGTATCTATGTCAAAGAAGTAGTGTACTCCTATAAGTGTAAAACAATACAAGTGCACATTTGCACAAATGTTCAACAGTGTGTACCTGTGCAAGTGTACTATAGTCAACATCATTAACATTGTAAACAAAATTCTTTTAGATATATTTTTACAAAATGTTCTCAATGGCAAAACTTTATAAAACAAGATTTTATGTTACAAATATTTTTATTACATATTATTCTGTACGTTCTCATTTGCCAGGTTAGTGGATAGAGAGAATGATATTTAAAAAGACTATTCTGATTATACATCATGGCAAATCATAATCATTGACTGTATACAAAAATCAGTAAACTTCATATACCTAACTATTTACATTAATGATTTTCATAACAAGTTAAAATACAGGAAGAACAGAATAAGAAAAACAATGTTTAAGTGAATTGTTTGAAAGCTATTTTTTTAAGAGAGATTTTTGCACACACCAGAGACACAGAAAGAGACAGAAAGAAAGAAATCATCCCCCGGGGTGGGAGGGATGGCCACACCACAATCCCTATTCCTCCATTCTCTCGGGATTTTGGGCATGCCAGCACATGTTCTCAGTATGAGTTTTAAACCACCAGGTCCAGGACTTGAACCGTGGTTGATTACATGGGAGTCCAGAGATGTAACCATTATGCCATCTGCTGGTTCCCTGGAAAACTATTTTTTTAAAATAGATCTTTAAAGCTTATTTTTCTTATATAACTGAAATTTTGTGTCCTTTGGCCAACACCTCCCCAATTCCCCAACCACCCTATCTTTGTTTTACTTTGAGTAAATCTTTATCTTACTCTGTTTCTATGACTTTCAACATTTGTACATTACACACATAACTGAGATTATGGGGTATTTGTCTTTTTGTACCTGGTTTATTTCACTTAACATATATGGGTCTATTCATGTCACAAACGACAATATTTTCTTCTTTTTTTTTTAAAAAAAAAAGCTATATAGTATTTCACTGTGTATATATACCATATTTCTTCATCCATTCATCTGTTTTTTGTTTGTTTGTTTTAGAGAGATTTTTACCACAGGGTGTGTGTGCTCTCCAGAGAAACAGAGACAAAAAGCAAGAAATCACCCAGGGGGGTGGCCACGCCACAATCCCATCTCCACCATTTTCCTTTCAGGATCTTGGGCATGCATGCATAGGAACCTGACATGAGTTTTAAGCCACCGGATCCAGGACTTGAACTGGGGTCAACTACATGGGAATCCAGTGACATAATGATTACACCATCTGCTGGTCCCAACATCCATTCATCTGTTGATGGACACTAAGGTTATTTCCATATCTTGATTATTATGAATAATGCTGTGGGCATATGAGTATAGATGGCATTTCAACATAGTTATTTCATTAACTTTGGATATATCCCTAGTGAGATTTCTGCATCATAAGGTAGTTCTATTGAAGTTTTTATTTATTTTTTGTTTGTTTTATTTTGTTTTAGGTTTTTGATACAGGACAGGTGCACTTGCTAGAGAAAAGAAAGAGTGGAAAAATGAGAAATCATGCTCTCCAGGAGGTATGGTCACACCACAATCCCTTATCTTCCATTCTCCTGGGATTTTAGGCACACATGCATATGCACCTGGTGGAATTTTCAAGTTGCCAGGTCTGGGACTGGAACCACGATTAGCCATGTGGAATTTCAGCACTTTTACCAACATGCCACCTGTTGGCCCACATTAACTATGTTTTCATGCCAGCAGGTGCATGTGTGCAAATGAGAGGAGGGAAATGAGAGAGAGTTAGAGAGAGAAAGAGAGTGAGAGAGAGTCCGTCCCCAGTAAGACCTTGTTGTGCCACAATTCTTTTCCTCCCACTCTCCATCCTGTCAGGATGCTGAGCATGTGTGTGTGCATCTTTGGGGGGTTTTTCAAATGAAAAGGGCCAGGGTTCCAATACTAGTTAGTCTTGTGGACTCCAAGTTCCATTGAGCAGCATTTAACCACTGTGCTGTGGGACTAGACCAGACTGAAGTCCGTAATAAGATTTATAGAGAATATATTACAATAAGTTGTCTCCATTTTACTGGCCACATTTGTTGTTTTTCAGGGATTGGTTTATTTCATTTTGTTGTATTTGTTACTTTGAAATCCTATATATCTTTCAAATAAAGGTTTTGACTTTTAAAAAAATGCTTAAATCTATCTTGCTTAAATGATCACATTATTTTGGGGCCCTCCCCGGACCCCGCGCCAAGGCTGCGACCGGCGGCGGGTCCTGTGAGGCAACCATGGATGCCAAGGACAATGGGGGAGGAAGATGGGACATAGCAGAGGGTGGGGGATGGGGAATCAGGGATGGCAAGACAAAGGGCAAGGTATGCAGGATGTAAGAATTGGAAAATTATTTGCTGAGAACATGTATGTTGATGTGCTTGATTGAACCAATGCACAGTGTATTTTGGATGGAAAATTCATTTGTGTGTTGTGATGAAAAAAAAAAACATTATAAAAAAAAAACCCTATTGGGGTTACCTAAAAAAAAAAAAGATCACATTATTTTTAAATATGTAAAGCATAATTTTGTTTCTACTTACAACATCTATTCTAAACTTTAGCCTTTATTTATATAGGTAGAACACTTCCTATATTTATTATGGTAATAAGTACTAATAAGCTTAAACTATTACTAACTAATAGTGCACAGTTTATTTATATATTGGAGCAAAGAATAAGAGAATTCAATACATATTGCCACAAATTTGTTCAGGTAGAACAGGATTGGGTGACATAACAGTCAAGTGGCAGCCAGGGTGTGACAGTTTATAGACACAATGAAATGAAACTTCAAAATGAGAATCAGTTGTATTCTATTGTATCCTGCAATTAAAGCTATTAAAGCAGAAGAAATGCATTTTTACTTCCACCTTGATAATTGGGGGCTGTCTCTGCATTGTCCTAACAAATCCTGATGTACTGAACTTTTCATCATGACAAAGCATAACTGATGTTATGAACATTTATAAATGATCACCATATAATACATGCTTTTAAAACATGCTATTTATTACAAATGTTCAAATACTTGTTCTGAATTACACTGAAGATCATGATGTATATTTTAAAAGGGTTCTCAGTGGCAAATGAGTCATCTTGAAGAGTAATTGTTATATTAATCCTCAAAAGTTGAAGTTTCTTTCAAGTCTCTTTCAAAAACAATAAAAATAACAGCTTCCATTAATGCCACAGTAAGTCCAACAGCACTCATTATTCAGAGTCATTTCTATCTTTATTACAGCATAAAAAATCTGGGGAGTAGGGGAAAAACATAAGCCACTTCCACCTTCCTGACCACAGGTAACTCTAGATTATCCTTCTGTGCCTTGTTCATATAGAGTATTAGGAAAACTGTAACCCAAATATTTAATTCAGAGGTTTGAACTTTCATAATTCCATTCCTACTCATTAATAAGACTATAGTGTGCCTGGATTGTGGTATAGTGGTAAAACTCAACGCACTGAAAGACTGACCCTCGTGGGAAGGTTCCAGGCTTACCTCCCTGTGTACCTGCTCATGTTCTGGGACTGACTGAAGGTGAAGGTGAATCATGGCAGACACCCAAATGGGGATGTTTCTCTCTGTTTCTCTCTGTCTGTTTGTCTGACTCAGGAGAAGACTAGATGAATAAACTTAAAAGTAAGAACTATAGTTTAGGGTAAAGGAAAAATAAAAATATACAGGCTGTGACTTCTGAAGAGAACTGAGTTCAAATTCTAGCTCTGTCACTTTTTTTTTTTTTGAGAGGTTTTTGCTATAGGGCTCGTGCACTCACCAGAAAGACAGAGAGAGACAGAAAGCGAGAAATCACCACCAGGAGGTATAGCCACACTGTAATCCCTTCTCCTCCATTCTCCTTTCAGGATCTTGAGCACGCACGCACTTGTCCCTGGTGTGAGTATAAGCCACCAGGTCTGGGACTCGAACCGTGGTCAACTTTGTGGGAGTCCAGCAACATAGCCATTATGCCAACTGCTGATCCCAGCTCTGTCACTTTTTATCAGGTGACTCGATACAAAATGAAGAAATCATCACAGTAGTAGTAGACTTGCAATATTTCCCCACCACTATGCCAAATGCCTGGCACACACTGGACATTAAAGCATATCTGCTGAGTGGGAGAATAAGTGAGAGTTAAGCCCTTGGGAAAAATTCAATACCTATTTGAAAACTTCTTCAGTTCCTGATATCTCCTTCACTTTCCATAGTAGCAGGTAGGAATAACATAATGTACCAAAATGTGTCAATTTTACAGTATTCTGACCCACTTCTTATATGTAGCAATGTTTAATTCCTTCCTTTAATAAGACAGTAGACAATTTCTCTGAAGTGTAACACAAGCTAAACATCCTCCCCCCCCAAACTTGAAACAAACTTTAAGAGAAACAGTCTGTGTGTCCCTTTCCAAAATAAAGTTAACCTTTTTAATTAATAAAATCTAGTATAAAATAAAAACTAATTTTATACACAATAATAGGATGAAAAATTTATAAATAGGTGCAAAAACAGCTTTTTTAATACTCTCAGACTTTCCGGTATTTTGCAGGATAAGTTATAATTCTTATGACAAATGTATTTCACAACCTTGCCTGCAGTGTCCAGCCAGCTTTTCTAGAATTATGACTCAGCCTGGAAGTTGCTGTATACAGGACATGTCAGGGGATGATTCAAGACCCCTGAAAAAACAGCATTTCTTTCGAGGAGCACTATCTCGGATGGCTATCATTTTATTTTTTTAAAAAAATCATGTTTTTAAATTTTTTTTCTTGTTCCAAGGTAAGGAGAAGGATTTTAGAATATTCAAACCATGCAATCACTGTGCAAAGATATCCTACTACTAAAGACATCTTTCAGAACTGACTTTAATAGAATAAAAATTACATTTTATCTCAGAGACATTGGAATTATACTCAGAGTTTTTCAGAGCTGTCACTCACAAAACTAATGTGTCCACCTTTTTGAAGAACCTATCCAGGACAGTCCCTCAATCCGCCTCAGCTGCAAAGGAGTTTACATTTTAAGGAAAACGTGGCCTTATTACTGACTTTGACTTTGTTTTACTGTCTCTCCCTATTGGCTCTAGGATAATTAGGTACTTAAGGAATTACCTTACAACTGTCTTACAAAGCCATATAATCCTCCATATTCTCCTTTAAAATGAACTGTTTTCATGACTCCCAAGCTTTGATTTTATTTTTAATTTTAATTTCTTTTATACAATCACTATACATCACTATAGCTTGTAAAGTGAATTTATCCAACATGAATACACTTCATACCAGTCCAGTTGAAGATACTATAAACATCATCATTAACAGATAATCATCCATTTCTGTGTCCCATCCCCTTGGTTTTAAAAGTTTTTTTTTTTTTTTTCCTGGTGTTTGCTTTTAATTCCTGGGTTATAAGAAAATGTTAAATACAGAGTTTTAAAACCTTTGGCCGGGCCTTTGTACAGATAAGTCTGCCTATACCATTGTGCTCCTGTTCTTTGATAAGGAGTAGTAATGGGTTCTGTTTATTTGTATATCCCCAGATCTCCAGGCTGGTGTGGAAACAAGAAACAAAGAAGAATTTGCAGTCTGCAAAGCAGTGAAAATTCTGCCTCCATTGTGGATTTGAGGAGGGATTTAGGGAAGTGATATTGACATTAGCTTATTTCTTTTCAATATACACTTCATGTACACTCTGAAATTGGTGCTGTATATGCCTGTGTGCATACACTTGTGATAACTCTTGATTACTTTCATCCAGTGTTTGTTCTAATGGTTGCCCATAATAAGATGACTGCAGGAAGACTGAAGAAGGTATCTATTCATCTCAAACTGGTGAAGAGATCTCAAAGAAGACTGACTGGGTGGTCAAAGCCTACAGCTGGTGTCTTCTCTGTAAGGATGGTCTAGAATGAAGAACTCAGAACTTGAGCAATTGTATCACTGAGCATCAGTCATATATCTTGAATAGAAAGTGGACTTTACTGTATTTTCTGGCTGATGAAGGGATAAAAGTTTTGACGTTGGGATATAACTATAGCTTAGATGAAGCTCATAGTCCTGAACTACTATTTTCAGATCAGAAAGTGGACAGCCAAATACATCAGGGACATCACTGAGTTTAACCCAGGGCCAGACAACTAATTTACCCTGGGGGTGCCCACTGGCAGCACCCTACTTTACTGCTATAGGAAGCTGATTGAATTCTGTAAGGAATTCCTGTCTTTTAAACATGGGAAGACCTTCAGCATGGATGAGTATGTGGGTCTTCCTCTGAACCACTGGAGAATTACCACTCCTTCACAGGGAACACCTTCAAACACACTGACATCCAACTAGAAAATACCCACACGCTGGATGGTAAGGCAGCCAACCTACAGGCTGAATGTGATGCCTTTAAAGAGCAGATCAAGGATGCAGGTAGGATCGAGCTATTTGTTGGAGGCATTGGCCCCAATGGATCCATTGCCTTCAATGAGCCGGGCTCTAGTCTGGTGTCCAGACTGGAGTGAAGAAGCAGGCCATCTACACCATGCTGGCTGATGTTAAGCTCTTTAGTGGAGATTTTATATAGGAGCCCACTCTGATCCTGACAGTGGGCATGGACACTGTCATGGATGCTAGAGAGGTGATGATCCTCAATATAGGCACTCACAAGGTATTGCTCTATAAAGGGTCATGGAAGAGGAAGTGAGTCATATGTGGACCGTGTCTGCCTTCAGCACTGTGTGTGTGACAAGAACACCACATTGGAGTTTAAAGTGAAGACCATACAGTATTTCAAAATTATTCAAAGATTTAATGCTTGTTCATAACAAGTTGGAAGACCCATTATACAGTATCGTAAGTAAAGAAAATGAGAAGAGTCGGTCTTCTAAGAAACCAAACAGTGATGAACCTGAACTGGGACCTAGTAGCAAACACTTCATAGGAACAGGCTGGTCTTTCTGGAAGTTGTTTTTAGAACAGAATTTTATTTCTTAATCCTGTATGGTTACTCCAGAGAAGTCGGTGAACTTTTTTTGTTGTCTATGAGGCTAGGAGCCTAATCCTGGAATTTAGTGACAGAATGACTTGTTTGTAACATAATCAGAAAACAATTTCTGGATAGTGTGCTCCATTTTGATGCTTGTCATATCTATATTAGAAGTTTTTAATTTTTTGTTTTGACTCTCCACTGTTCAAATGCATAGCATGTTCCCGCAGGAATTTCTATACTTATGGGCACTGATCCCCAAGTAGGAGAGAATTACAGGCTAATTGAAACAGCTTCTTTGGAGAGTCTTGAGAGCCGCTCTTGAGCAGTCCTGCTTCCTATTTAAGAACTGTTAGTCTTAGGTTAGAAAAGAAGCTCTCTTAATATCTAAAGTAAGTACAAGGAAGCAGTCCCTCTTGTCAGTTGCAAGTGCCAAGGTTGGGGTGGTAGTGGATGGGTGTCCTTTACTTTCTCTCCCTCAATGGTTGTTTTTCTGCTTTCACACTGAGCTTTTTTATGAACAGGGAGAACTCCCTGGGGGAGGATTTGCATAGGTGAGACTGAAGAGATGACTTTTAGTGATGAACCCAGAGCCTCAAGGGGCCCAGACTCATCAGACTTCTCCCAACCAGGGATTCTTCAACACCAGAAAAGGCAGGTGGAAACCCTGTTCCCACCACAGCCCTGTGTTTTGCCAAAGGTCTTCGTATGGCTCCTCTTTTCTACACTCTTTAGTAAGCAGGAGGTCCAATCAGGGCAACAGACACTCTGCCACGACTTCAGTGTTGTCTTCAGCCAGGGTGACAGCTGGGCGAGCAGTCAGTTGTGAGTTTAGCTATAACAGATGAGTGCCATGGCTCTCCCGCTTCTTGAAGTGTTGAGGGCCAAGACAACATACCAGATGCTTCTAGTGCTGTTTTACCACTTAAAATAGCGTGCTCTTCTAATCCTCTCAGGTTCCTGTGGTATGGTCTGGTGCTTTCAGAACATCAAGGAATGCTAACCTTTTGCTAAGCCTTTTGTCTCCCACCCCTTCCTCCAAGGATGGGCTACTGCTTTGCCTTCCTTTCAGTGTCTTAAGCTTTGTGGAGTAGTTGCTGTCTTTCTTCCTTGTTTATGCCCCTGTTGAAAGCTACTGCTGTTTCTATTTCTGAAAAAGATCTTTCAGAGCCTGGCTGGAGAGTTTCTTTAAGTGTTATGCTGGTACCAGCATCTCATCTTCAGCTTTTATACCTGATTGTGCTGTCATTCTGTTTTAAGCTAGTGGATTAATGGATTCGTTCACAATGTGCCATTTTCTATTAAATTCAGGATTTTTAAATAAAATATGTCATTTGTGGATTTTGAATCCAACCTAATATTTTTTAAGTAACAGGAAGCCATATAGTTTTGAGCTATAAATGACATGACTTGATTCAGCAATTACAGCGTTGTTCTGATCCAGTTGCAGGGGCACAAGTGGAAGGGCGCTTCTGTACAATGACTGCACGGGAGGCCTGGGTTCATGCAGTTCCTGGCCTGACCTAAAAAGGCTGAGTGTGGTGGTACAAGCTATGGTCCCAGCTAACTAAGAGGCTGCGGCAGGAAGGATATAACATGAAGACATTCTGTGAAAAATACCAGATGGCGACTTCCGAAGGCTATGGGTGGAGGGGACGCGGAGGCGGTGTAGGTGATGGCGCAGGGCCGTGGGCATCTCCGGCGCAATGCGTGTGCGCGGGGCAGGAGCCACGGTCCTCTTCATGGATTGCAGATGGCGGCGTCCGAAGGACCTGGGCTGAGCCCGCGGCTTCAGAACAACCCTTGGAGCTGTCTGCCTCCATGCGCGCGAGCATCGAGAGGAAGCAGCAGCAAGCGCTGATGTTACGCCAGGCCGGGCTGGCCGCCGGGCCCTACCCGACGACGGCGGCTGCCTACCGGAGGCATGGCTAAAGTGAAAGCAGCCCCAAAGATCATTGACACAGGAGGAGGCTTCATTTTGGAAGAGGAAGAAGAAGAAGAACGTAAGATCGGGAAAGTTGTTCATCAACCAGGACCCGTTATGGAATTTGATTATACAAAATATGAAGAATGTGGGAAAGAATTTATGGATTCTTATCTTATGAACCACTTTGATCTGGCAACTTGGCGATAACTGCAGAGATCCTGATGAAAAACACAAACTTATAACCAAAACAGAAGCAAAACAGGAATACCTTCTGAAAGACTGTGACTTAGAAAAAATTGAACCGGCTCTTAAATTTATTGTGAAGGAGAATCCTCATCATGCACAATGGGGTGATTTGAAACTCTACTTAAAATTACGGATTGTGAAAAGGTCTCTTGAAGTTTGGGGTAGTCAGGAAGCTTTAGAGGAAGCAAAGGAAGTTCGACAGGAAAACCGAGAAAAAATGAAACAAAAAGTTTGATAAAAAAGTAAAAGAATTACGGCGAGCAGTAAGAAGCAGTGTGTGGAGAAGGGAAATGATTACTCATCAACATGAATATGGACCAGAAGAAAACATAGAAGATGACATGTACCGGAAAACTTGTACGGAGTGTGGCCATGAACTGACATACGGAAAAATGTGATTTTTAGTTCAGTGTCCTGGTTTACTCAGTTTTATACTTAAATAAAGGAAATTTAGATCAAAAGTTAAAAAAAATACCAGGTGGCATGGTGGTTAAGGCACTGGATTCCCACATGGCCAACTTGATTTGAGTCCAGAACTGGGCAGTTTGAAAATCATGCTGGGCACATGTGTGTGCATGCCCAAATCCTAAGAGGAGAATGAAGGAGAAGGAGTTGCAGGATGACCATTTCTGGGGGCGGATTTCTCACTTTCCCTCTCATTGTGTCTGTGTTTCTCCAAGGAGGGCACATGCATGTACCCTATGACATAAACCAAAAACAAACAAACAAAAACAAACCAAAAGCCAAAAAATCCTATGTCTCTCTCTCTCTGCTCTTGTCAAAAAATCTCTCTCTATCCTTTTTGTGTTCTCTATCTAAAAAAAAAATTAAAATATTCATTCCATTAGACTGGAGAGGGGCAAAAGTAGAAGAAGCTGGAAGACCAGCCGAGATTATTGTATCACCACAATGATAGAGTGGGACACGCTACTGAGCCATAAAAAGCAGTGAGACCCTGATGTTTGATACAAAGTGGACGAATATGGAAGACTTCATGCTAAGCAAAGTGTGCATTAAGAGAGACTCCGTATGTCCCCACTCAATGTATACTGAATGTCTGTGTTCTATGGCAGAAACTGAAAGTTTGGTAGGTATAGTGTCAGGGTGGGAAATTATAGGTACTAGAGATAATAAGGATAGGAATAATATGGGGTGGGTAATATATAGAGAGAGGAAGGGGAACAGGAGAAGAAAAATGTTTAATTGATAAATAAAGGCTATTTGCTGATGATAATGTATATAGTTATGTCTTTGTCTTGACTGATATGCATGGTATTCATGTTGGAAAAAAGCAATGCTGTACACTGTAAAGATATGTGATTAAATGTAAAGTTTAAAAATTAAAAAATACAATGTGATTGGTGAGTAGTAGCTAGATTCTAGACATATTTAAAAATAGGCAACAAGATTTGCTGACATTTTTACTAAAGATTGTAAAAGCAAAACTCATACCAGGCACAGGTGCGTGCATGCCCAAAATCCTGAGAGGAAACTGGAGAAAGGACAGTGGTGTGGCCATCCCCCCAGGTTAGTGCCTTCTCGTTTTCTGTCTCTCTGTCTTTCCAGCTAGTGCACACACCCTATGGCAAAAATCTCGAAAGAAATAAAGAAAGAAAGAAAGAAGAGTACATAAAGAAATTTAAAAACTCCAAGGCTTTGGGTCTTAGCAGTGAGATGAATGGTGTTGCCATTTACTGAGACTAGAGACACTGAGGTCAGGTCTAGGAAATGAAGATTGTAGATTGGAATATTTAGATTTAATTCTGAGATGCTTATAGATATCCATATTGGGAAGCCTATGGGTATCCACACTGAGAAATCATGCAGATACCTGGACCTAAGAGTCTTGAGAATAGAAGTGGTTTGACAGCAGTGGAAATGTATAGGGAAATGAGCATTTGATACTGGTAAAATCTAGGCACTCAGTATGTCTGAGAGCATGTATGAGCATTCACAAATTACTTATTCTTCTAAATGAAATGTAGAAACTTTGTTAGGGTCCCCAAATACTGACTTTTTAAGTTGAAATTTCATTTTTTCCCTAGATTTGTTAGGCTCACTTTTTACGTTTTTTTTTATTTCTTCTGTGTGGGTAGGGAGAGGGTCAGGCACCAAAATCAGGGTTTTCACGCTAAGGTCCAGCCTCAACCAGCTGGATCACTGCCATGTGCACACACCTAGTGAGCGCAAGCAGGCCATGGCATGCAAACCGGGACCTTCCCACATGGGTTAGTTGTATTACCGCTGTGCTACCATTGAGCCTCATTCTAGGTTCTTCATTTTTGTTGTTGTTTTTCGTGATAGAGAAGAAGTGCACATGCATGAGAGAGGAAAGAGAGAGAGAGGAAAGAGAGAGAGAGAGGACAGAACCCTCAGTGGGGCTTAGTTATGACACAATCTTTTTTCATCCAGTTCTCTATCCCATTTGGATTTAAAGCACACATGAACACATGCCCAAAATATCTTTCAAGCTGCTGGGGCTGGAATTGAAACTGTGGTCCACCATGTGGACTCCAGCTCCCTACACACGACATTTAACCACTGACCTACAGGGCCAGTACAGTTGCTTTCTGTATACTAATTACATTACTTTATCAACAATGTTGGCTAAGGGAATTATCCTCATTTCACAAAGAAAATTGGGGGCTTGATAAGGTAAAGCAGTGTTGTCCAAATCTTCCAACATTTTTGCTTGCAGACAAACTCTAAGAGGCAATTTTGGAGGTTCTTTCATTTTACAATGTTACTTTGCTGACCTCAAGGACTTCATCATATGACTGTTGACTGAATTTATGATGAACTATTAATAGGCATATATTTCATAAAACACTGGTTTCACAGAAGCATAAAACCATGGATAACTATAGTAAGAAATGCCCATAGCTTTTATAAATTCTTGATGTAAAACTCACACTGGCACTGGATTTATTTAATGCATGGATTTCATATCTTGTATTCTGATAACATTACTGTTCTTTATGTACGAAACCTGCTGTAAGGCTCCATTATGTGAATATTTTTACCCAATTTTCAAGGACTTTTATAACATCACTGTTGGCCATATGTTTCTTCCATATGCTTGATGAAGCTTTAAAAGAAAGAACAGGGCACATACCACATACAATTTAAGGAAACTAGAAAGTGGTCCATGGTCAAAATGATCCAGTGAAAATGCAATCCCTAACATCAGAATGGAGAAAGATTTATGATTGCCAGGGCACCAATGATTAATCATTTATTCTGACTAAGTTAGTAAGTACTTTAGTAGTAAGACATTTAAGTTTTAATCACTTTTCACTTATGGAATGTGAGGCTGTTTGGCAGCATGAAGGCATGACAGAGTGTGTTTTAGGACTCCATTAATACACAGCTCAGGCACACTCAAATATCTTCCACCACTTAAAGCAGATATTAATTAACCAATAAAACATAACCCAGGGCAACTGAGGGCTATTACATTTTTTTGTGTGTCTTAAACCCTGGAATCAGATGGAAAAGATCAAAAGGAAGGAGGAGGGGATGAAGACAAATACAACATACTATTAAAAAAAAAAACATTAAGGGCATGCTAAAGAAAAGATTCTGTAGGCTATTGTAAATATATTTGCCTTACCTATTTACAAAAGTTAACCCCACACACATATGTGGGAATACACCCCCCCCATTTCAAAAACTTGAGGTGACATTTATATAAAATGCATTTAAAGTCTACTTTGGTGGCATTTAGTGTATTTACAATGTTGGGAAGTCACCATCTAATCAAAATATTTTCATCACTCCAAAAGAAAAACCTATCCCTATTAGACTAGCAGTCCCCAACCTTCCCAGCACCAGAGACCAGCCTTGTGGAAGATAATCCTTCATGAATTAGGGGGAGGGTAATTTGGTCCTGGGATGACCCAAGTATATCACTTCCACTGTGAACCCTGTTACCACCATCCCCACATTGCAATATGGAATGAAACAATCACACAGTAGGTTTGTGCTCCCATGAGAATCCAAAACTGCTGCTGATCCAACAGGAGGTGGAGCCCAGGGAGCTGCAAACTCAGACCACACCTCACTTGCTCATGCGCTGCTCATACCACGCTGTGCAGTGAGGGGGGAGGCCAACAGGCCACATAGGGACACCTGTCAGTGGCTTGGAGGTTGGGAACTCTTTCTTTAAGCAATCAATCACACATTATGTGCCACCCCCCCTCAGTACTGGGCACCGCCCATCTGTTTTCTGTCTTTATGGATTCAATTCTTGTGGATGTTTCACATAAATGGACTTGTACAATACCTGTCTCTTATGCCTAGCTATTTCACTTTAGATAATGTCTTTGAGGACTTTCAACATTGCAGCATATGAAGAGCCACACCAAAATATGTCAGTATCGCATAAAGATTCTTTTGGCTAAGGGTATTGAAAAAAAAAGAAAAAAAAAGTTGGGCCAGCAGATGGCATAGCGGTTATGTCAGTGGACTCACATACAGCTGACTGCAGTTAGAGACCTGGGCCGTGCCCAAGATCTTGGGAAGAAAATGGAGAAGGGATTGTGGTAGGCCATTGCCCTTGGCGGGGGGGGGGGGATTTTTCACTTTTCCTCTC
>NW_006159884.1:1889725-1901379 GCF_000334495.1 Tupaia belangeri chinensis | reverse complement strand
GCCTCCCGGAGGCATGGCTAAAGTGAAAGCAGCCCCAAAGATCATTGACACAGGAGGAGGCTTCATTTTGGAAGAGGAAGAAGAAGAAGAACGTAAGATCGGGAAAGTTGTTCATCAACCAGGACCCGTTATGGAATTTGATTATACAAAATATGAAGAATGTGGGAAAGAATTTATGGATTCTTATCTTATGAACCACTTTGATCTGGCAACTTGGCGATAACTGCAGAGATCCTGATGAAAAACACAAACTTATAACCAAAACAGAAGCAAAACAGGAATACCTTCTGAAAGACTGTGACTTAGAAAAAATTGAACCGGCTCTTAAATTTATTGTGAAGGAGAATCCTCATCATGCACAATGGGGTGATTTGAAACTCTACTTAAAATTACGGATTGTGAAAAGGTCTCTTGAAGTTTGGGGTAGTCAGGAAGCTTTAGAGGAAGCAAAGGAAGTTCGACAGGAAAACCGAGAAAAAATGAAACAAAAAGTTTGATAAAAAAGTAAAAGAATTACGGCGAGCAGTAAGAAGCAGTGTGTGGAGAAGGGAAATGATTACTCATCAACATGAATATGGACCAGAAGAAAACATAGAAGATGACATGTACCGGAAAACTTGTACGGAGTGTGGCCATGAACTGACATACGGAAAAATGTGATTTTTAGTTCAGTGTCCTGGTTTACTCAGTTTTATACTTAAATAAAGGAAATTTAGATCAAAAGTTAAAAAAAATACCAGGTGGCATGGTGGTTAAGGCACTGGATTCCCACATGGCCAACTTGATTTGAGTCCAGAACTGGGCAGTTTGAAAATCATGCTGGGCACATGTGTGTGCATGCCCAAATCCTAAGAGGAGAATGAAGGAGAAGGAGTTGCAGGATGACCATCTCCCCTGGGAGATGATTTCTCATTTTCTCTCTCTCTGTCTCTCTCTCTCTCTCTCCAGTGAGTGCATGTACCCTATGACATAAACCAAAAACAAACAAAAACAAACCAAAAGCCAAAAAATCCTATGTCTCTCTCTCTCTGCTCTTGTCAAAAAATCTCTCTCTATCCTTTTTGTGTTCTCTATCTAAAAAAAAAATTAAAATATTCATTCCATTAGACTGGAGAGGGGCAAAAGTAGAAGAAGCTGGAAGACCAGCCGAGATTATTGTATCACCACAATGATAGAGTGGGACACGCTACTGAGCCATAAAAAGCAGTGAGACCCTGATGTTTGATACAAAGTGGACGAATATGGAAGACTTCATGCTAAGCAAAGTGTGCATTAAGAGAGACTCCGTATGTCCCCACTCAATGTATACTGAATGTCTGTGTTCTATGGCAGAAACTGTGTTCTATGGCAGAAACTGAAAGTTTGGTAGGTATAGTGTCAGGGTGGGAAATTATAGGTACTAGAGATAATAAGGATAGGAATAATATGGGGTGGGTAATATATAGAGAGAGGAAGGGGAACAGGAGAAGAAAAATGTTTAATTGATAAATAAAGGCTATTTGCTGATGATAATGTATATAGTTATGTCTTTGTCTTGACTGATATGCATGGTATTCATGTTGGAAAAAAGCAATGCTGTACACTGTAAAGATATGTGATTAAATGTAAAGTTTAAAAATTAAAAAATACAATGTGATTGGTGAGTAGTAGCTAGATTCTAGACATATTTAAAAATAGGCAACAAGATTTGCTGACATTTTTACTAAAGATTGTAAAAGCAATAAGGGAATTTAAAAAATTTAAAATTCAGGACCAGCAGATGACATAATGGTTACTTACGTAACTCCCATGTAGTCAACCACATTTTAAGTCCTGGATCTGGTGACTTAAAACTCATACCAGGCACATGTGCGTGCATGCCCAAAATCCTGAGAGGAAACTGGAGAAAGGACAGTGGTGTGGCCATCCCCCCAGGTTAGTGACTTCTCGTTTTCTGTCTCTCTGTCTTTCCAGCTAGTGCACACACCCTATGGCAAAAATCTCGAAAGAAATAAAGAAAGAAAGAAAGAAGAGTACATAAAGAAATTTAAAAACTCCAAGGCTTTGGGTCTTAGCAGTGAGATGAATGGTGTTGCCATTTACTGAGACTAGAGACACTGAGGTCAGGTCTAGGAAATGAAGATTGTAGATTGGAATATTTAGATTTAATTCTGAGATGCTTATAGATATCCATATTGGGAAGCCTATGGGTATCCACACTGAGAAATCATGCAGATACCTGGACCTAAGAGTCTTGAGAATAGAAGTGGTTTGACAGCAGTGGAAATGTATAGGGAAATGAGCATTTGATACTGGTAAAATCTAGGCACTCAGTATGTCTGAGAGCATGTATGAGCATTCACAAATTACTTATTCTTCTAAATGAAATGTAGAAACTTTGTTAGGGTCCCCAAATACTGACTTTTTAAGTTGAAATTTCATTTTTTCCCTAGATTTGTTAGGCTCACTTTTTACGTTTTTTTTTATTTCTTCTGTGTGGGTAGGGAGAGGGTCAGGCACCAAAATCAGGGTTTTCACGCTAAGGTCCAGCCTCAACCAGCTGGATCACTGCCATGTGCACACACCTAGTGAGCGCAAGCAGGCCATGGCATGCAAACCGGGACCTTCCCACATGGGTTAGTTGTATTACCGCTGTGCTACCATTGAGCCTCATTCTAGGTTCTTCATTTTTGTTGTTGTTTTTCGTGATAGAGAAGAAGTGCACATGCATGAGAGAGGAAAGAGAGAGAGAGGAAAGAGAGAGAGAGAGGACAGAACCCTCAGTGGGGCTTAGTTATGACACAATCTTTTTTCATCCAGTTCTCTATCCCATTTGGATTTAAAGCACACATGAACACATGCCCAAAATATCTTTCAAGCTGCTGGGGCTGGAATTGAAACTGTGGTCCACCATGTGGACTCCAGCTCCCTACACACGACATTTAACCACTGACCTACAGGGCCAGTACAGTTGCTTTCTGTATACTAATTACATTACTTTATCAACAATGTTGGCTAAGGGAATTATCCTCATTTCACAAAGAAAATTGGGGGCTTGATAAGGTAAAGCAGTGTTGTCCAAATCTTCCAACATTTTTGCTTGCAGACAAACTCTAAGAGGCAATTTTGGAGGTTCTTTCATTTTACAATGTTACTTTGCTGACCTCAAGGACTTCATCATATGACTGTTGACTGAATTTATGATGAACTATTAATAGGCATATATTTCATAAAACACTGGTTTCACAGAAGCATAAAACCATGGATAACTATAGTAAGAAATGCCCATAGCTTTTATAAATTCTTGATGTAAAACTCACACTGGCACTGGATTTATTTAATGCATGGATTTCATATCTTGTATTCTGATAACATTACTGTTCTTTATGTACGAAACCTGCTGTAAGGCTCCATTATGTGAATATTTTTACCCAATTTTCAAGGACTTTTATAACATCACTGTTGGCCATATGTTTCTTCCATATGCTTGATGAAGCTTTAAAAGAAAGAACAGGGCACATACCACATACAATTTAAGGAAACTAGAAAGTGGTCCATGGTCAAAATGATCCAGTGAAAATGCAATCCCTAACATCAGAATGGAGAAAGATTTATGATTGCCAGGGCACCAATGATTAATCATTTATTCTGACTAAGTTAGTAAGTACTTTAGTAGTAAGACATTTAAGTTTTAATCACTTTTCACTTATGGAATGTGAGGCTGTTTGGCAGCATGAAGGCATGACAGAGTGTGTTTTAGGACTCCATTAATACACAGCTCAGGCACACTCAAATATCTTCCACCACTTAAAGCAGATATTAATTAACCAATAAAACATAACCCAGGGCAACTGAGGGCTATTACATTTTTTTGTGTGTCTTAAACCCTGGAATCAGATGGAAAAGATCAAAAGGAAGGAGGAGGGGATGAAGACAAATACAACATACTATTAAAAAAAAAAACATTAAGGGCATGCTAAAGAAAAGATTCTGTAGGCTATTGTAAATATATTTGCCTTACCTATTTACAAAAGTTAACCCCACACACATATGTGGGAATACACCCCCCCCATTTCAAAAACTTGAGGTGACATTTATATAAAATGCATTTAAAGTCTACTTTGGTGGCATTTAGTGTATTTACAATGTTGGGAAGTCACCATCTAATCAAAATATTTTCATCACTCCAAAAGAAAAACCTATCCCTATTAGACTAGCAGTCCCCAACCTTCCCAGCACCAGAGACCAGCCTTGTGGAAGATAATCCTTCATGAATTAGGGGGAGGGTAATTTGGTCCTGGGATGACCCAAGTATATCACTTCCACTGTGAACCCTGTTACCACCATCCCCACATTGCAATATGGAATGAAACAATCACACAGTAGGTTTGTGCTCCCATGAGAATCCAAAACTGCTGCTGATCCAACAGGAGGTGGAGCCCAGGGAGCTGCAAACTCAGACCACACCTCACTTGCTCATGCGCTGCTCATACCACGCTGTGCAGTGAGGGGGGAGGCCAACAGGCCACATAGGGACACCTGTCAGTGGCTTGGAGGTTGGGAACTCTTTCTTTAAGCAATCAATCACACATTATGTGCCACCCCCCCTCAGTACTGGGCACCGCCCATCTGTTTTCTGTCTTTATGGATTCAATTCTTGTGGATGTTTCACATAAATGGACTTGTACAATACCTGTCTCTTATGCCTAGCTATTTCACTTTAGATAATGTCTTTGAGGACTTTCAACATTGCAGCATATGAAGAGCCACACCAAAATATGTCAGTATCGCATAAAGATTCTTTTGGCTAAGGGTATTGAAAAAAAAAGAAAAAAAAAGTTGGGCCAGCAGATGGCATAGCGGTTATGTCAGTGGACTCACATACAGCTGACTGCAGTTAGAGACCTGGGCCGTGCCCAAGATCTTGGGAAGAAAATGGAGAAGGGATTGTGGTAGGCCATTGCCCTTGGCGGGGGGGGGGTGATTTCTCACTTTCCCTCTCACTGTTTCTGTCTCTCTCTCTGGTGAGTGCACACACCCTAAGGCAAAGACCTCTTAAAAAAAAAAAAAAAGGAGAGAACAGATAAAAGAAGGACACTTTGACTCCCCTTTTTCTTCCTGAAAACAGGAGATAAAATCCTCATAAAGGAGATGTCCTTCTCATACCTGAAGGAAAGTAACATTCTTATCGTCAAAAGGAAAGTAAAGATGGAGTGAATACTGACAAACAAACCTTGCTAGAATAATTCTTTCCTTCCCTAACCTCCTCAGTTTGGTTGTTTTTCTGTAGTTGCCTCACTCTGGTCAAACTAGAATAAAAGCATGTAGATGGTGCTACTTGTTTGGGTCTTCATTTCTTTTAAAGAGTCCTATGTAATGTAAAACTTGTGTTCAATAGATTTTTATGCTTTTCTCCCATTAATCTATCTCATGTCAATTTAATTCTCAGGCCAAGGCAAAAAGTCCTACACGTTTCTCTCCTACACATCTCACAGTATTGTGTTCCTTGTTGTGTCTGAAAACTGTATATACACACATTACATTTAGTTTGTCCATTCCGTAATGGACACTTGATTTATTTCTGTCTTTTAGATATTGTAAAAAGTGCTGTTGTGAACACTCATGTACATATATTTTGTCCTTCCTTCCTTATTTCCTCTTTGTCTCTATTTAATTTTCTTCTGTAAAAGATAACATTAGTGTTCTTTATGTAAGAGATCTGTGGTAAGGTCTCCAGCATTCTCTCTCACTCGCTTTCTTGTGTCAACAAGATGGGGAGCAAGAGAGAGCGCAGTACTCCTGACAGGGTCTTACCATGCCATCATCCTCCCCACAAACTCCCAGCCAGACAGGATTATAGGCATGTAAGTATGCTCTGTGTGTTCAGGTCTACCAGAAATTCAAACCTGGATCTGCCCTGTGGCCCCAGGATCACACAGCAGTAACCGACCTACACTGGCAACACAAGGGCTGGACAATTGCCTAATTTCCCTTGTTTGGGGTATATGCCTGGTCGTAGACATGCTAGAGCCTATTACTACACTTTTAAAAGCAGATTTCCCTCAATTTGTGTTAATAACCTCGATATTTTGAATTAACTTATTCGTGGGCAAATTCTGTATGTCAGGTTTTATAATAAATAAATAATAAATGAAGAAAAATATTTTTCTAGTGTAGTAATCCTCCATGATAGCTTCAAATTTGAAGAGAAAAAGGAGATTCATTCAGGATCTCACAGATACAAAAGTTCTTTGGACAAGGGGTCAGAACCAACAATGGAAACCTGTGTTCTAATGGCTACACTAGTTTAGGGATGAAAATAGTTCATAAGTTAAAACAGAATAAATAAGACAGTATCATATAGAGAACATTGGAGTCTTTGTATGACGTAAGATATAAACAAAGAATATGAAATTTGAAAATGTGAGAAAATATATGTGAATCAACCCACCAATATATTTTAATATTTAATGGAAGAGTTTAGAGTTGTCCAAAAGAGTAGGATGTGGAGGAATAAGACTTAAAACAGCAGCCTAAAACTATCTTTTGATATTTTAGTATGTCAGACTCAACAAAGATTACAATGGATGAAATTTTCTTACTGTTATGTACATGTGTTATATTATGATATAAACTAAGTTATATATAATAATTAATATTATATACTATAAGTTATATATTATAATTAATATTATATACTATATGTATTGTATTTTATATGTTATTTATTTATCTGTATGTTTGGGGTTCAGGTACGGGAATGCATTAACATCACAGCTTTGTTTCAGAATGAGACAAGATAGGAAGTGCCAAGTATCAGGAAGGCTTGTGTTGATGGTTGAGCTTAACAACTGGAAACAATCCAATGAAACAAAAGAAAAGAGAAACATGCTATGGTTGACAGCAATAGTCAAGTAGATTTTTACCCATGTATCAATATTGAGACAGCCATAGTTCTATGCATATGTGCAAAATCATGTCCAAAACATGCCATTCTTTTTCTATTGCCTTTTTCTGTTTTAAATATGGATGTATCTTTAAATGAATAGAAACATTCCAACTCCGAAGCATATTGTAAAATTAGGTAATTTAGTCTAAATTAAATTATAACAAAATATATAAATGCTAAAATTAAATTATAAGATTTTAATGTTACAATTATACAGTATTATAAGAGGCATATTTAAAATACTTTCTGAATTCTTGTGGGACCAGAAGGTGGCATGGTGGTTAAAGCACTGGACTCTCACATGACCGAGAGCAGTTCAAGTTCTGTACAAGGAGGCTCAAAAGTCACTCCAGGCACATGTATATGTGTGCCCCATATCCTGAGAGGACACTGGAGGAGAAGAGATTGCAGCGTCGCCATCCCCTCTGGGGGGTGCTTTCTTACCTTCTCAGTCTCTCTCTCTCTCTAACAAGTGCACATGCCCTATGGCAAAAATTAAAAACAAAACAAAAATTGTGTAACATTACCATAAATTATGAAAAACTCATTCAATGACATTTCTTTCTGTGTGTTTGTTCATTCCATTGGTGTCAGGTGGACATCTGGTCAGAAAACCCAAGTTGGTTGACTGAGGAAAAAGCTATTCATGGTAAATAGTTACAGCTCAGTCACATGGGAAGATGGGTATCAATCATATAGGAAGAGTGAAACATCGGGAAGTTTGACCTTATGGCAGCAAAAACTCAGAAACAAAGAAATGGAGATAATTACTTTTTCCTTTATTCCTTTCTGTCTTTGTGCCCTTTTAAAAAAATAAATGTCAGATTTCTTGTTTGTGACAATCTTGCTGTATATGACAGACCTTGTGCACCAGCTTTCTTGGAAACCTGAACTGAAGCATGACCTTAAAAGTAATTTTTTAATGTTGCCCTAAGAAACAGTTGGACCAGAGGCAAAATCTATGAAAGAACATGCAAGGTTTATAGGAGTGAACACATAGACAATTTGTATCTAATACATTTACTTTATTTTTTTATTTCTTTCATGAGAGAAAAAGGAAGAGAAAAGAAAAATTAGTGTCTCATCACTCTGTGATTGCCCTGCCAATCCTAGTCAGCCAGGATTATTGGCATATGCCTGCCCAGCATGTTTCTAGCCAACACAAGATCCCAACCTTGATCTACTATATGGCTCCATATTGCAGTCCAGTGCCCAACCACTGTGCCATGGTGACTGGGCCTCTCCTACTTGTAATGTATCAGATAGTAATATGTTGACCAATCCAGTGATTTTTCATCTGTTCACAATAAGAAACAGAAACTGGTAAAATTTACAGATAATTTAAAGAAGCCTAAAATACACAAAAATTGAAACTACTATTGTCATTGAGCCTATATTTTAAAATTACTAATAACAGTTGGCAATAATAAAATACATTTGTTTTGTTTCGTTTTGTTTTGTTTTTGTCCCCAGTCTCCAGTCTCAAAACTGGTGAAGTACTGATAAGAAGGACAAGAGGAGAGAATATAATTTTGTAAACACTTTTGCTATAGAGCATGTGCACGCATCAGAGAGAGAGATGGTGAGAGTGAAAGTGAGAAATCACCCCCCAGAGGAGATGGCCATGCCACAATCCCATATCCTCCATTCTCTTCTTGGGACTTCAGGCATGCACAGAGAGATTTTCAAACCACTGGTTCTGAACTCAAACTGCTGTCTGCCATGTTGGAGTCCAGCACATTAACCACTACGTCACCTGGTGGCCTAAAGAATATAAGAATATCATGATCTGGAGACTTTGATTTTCATTTCAAGAAAAAGTAATGATTAACTGTGATAAATGCATTCTCTCTCATTTGACTTAATGTTCACAGTTATCCACTTTGGATTTATACAGTCAGCGTGGGAGTGTGTGTGCATGCAAGTGAAAACCTACAAAATGAGCAGAAGACTAGGCATGCAGCAGGTTATGGGAGAGGGCATGTTGCAATAGCTAATATAGACAATCCATGAATACTTATTGATCATGCATGTTGCTTTTTCTGATAATCTTTGTTGAGGATCAAATGAATTCATTTTACACTATATGCAATTCAGTTAGACTATTCTATACAATCTTGTTACTTGTCTGTTATTTCAATCTGGTGATTTTTAAGTTTCAAAGACCCTGAATCAAAATACAGAAAACATCTCTTATATGAGATAAGACATTTAAATTAATGCTACTTCCATTCCAACTCTTCCTTTTCTTTTTTCTAAGAGAGATATTTTTGCTACAGGATGTGTATGCTTGTCAAAGAGACAGAGAGACAGAAAGTGAGAAAGAAATCCCCCCTCCCCCCCGGGCGAGGTGGCCATATCACAATCTCTTCTCCTTCTCTTGGGATTTTGGACACTCATGCACACATGCCCAGCATGAGTTTAAGGCCCTGGGACCAGGACTCAAACTGTGGTTGAATATGTGAGAGTCCATCGATGTAACCATTATGCCATCTGCTGGTCCACCAACTCTTTTTTTCTTTAAATCTAACAATTCCAATCTCTGGTTCTCATTCTGTGGCTTCCTCAGGTTTGAGTTGCATATTTTTTAATTAAAAAAATTCCTAAAATTATATGTCTGTTCTCCATGAACAATTTTAATGCATACCAATATTATGTTGAGAGGAATATACTTTTGTCATTTCTCATAGTCCTAACAAATTGTAAACACTCCTAAATAACTCTTGAAATTAGTTTAGTACTATTTTTCCTGGCTAAATTTAAAATTTTTGTACTTTTTCTAAAATTATAAGCATTTTGCTTTGCTATTAAACCTAATAATACTAAAGTCTACAAAGATCAAGAAACTAAACATAGACATACAGAGATTAAAAACTCTTGGGGTCCCATTGGGCCAAAGAGAGAGAAGACTATTGATTCTGTTGCTAACTCCTCCGGAACTGTTAAACATTAGTGTGTAATTGAATCAATAGTTTTGTGGGATCCACTGAGAAATGTTTTAGGTTGTGACAGTGATGATGGGCATCAATTCAGATTATTTTTTTAAACCTAGCGTGATGAAGATCCACACTACAGTACTGAGGTAAAAGTGACAGATAATTTCTTTCTTCATAAAAAGAAGGATATGGAAGGTAGAAAGGAATATGACATATTTAAAGAACAAAAATCTCTGAAATCTGAAAGAATAGGTATAACTCAAGCAAAAGTTTGTATTTTAAGAGAATATTTGGCAAGCAAAAAAATAATATCTTTAATCAGCAGCCCAGGATGATCACAAGAGGGCATGGGAAATAATATATAATAATTGTATTTTTTAAAACGTTAATTTCAGTTTGAGACATGTACTTTGTACATTTTGAAATTCTTTAAGAAAACATATTTATTTGGCCTGTCAGTGGTGTGGTGAAGGTGGCTGGTTCCCACGTGGTCAACTGAGCAGTTCAAGTTCCAGACATAGTGGTTTCAAACATGCCAAGTCTAAGTGTGTTAGTACATGTGTCTGTGCATGCCCAAAAGTCTAAGAGAAGAATGGAGAAGGAACTGCACCATGGCTATTACCCCTTGGGGGCTTGGGAAGGTGATTTCTTGGGAAGGGGCCAGAGTGTGGCCTGGTGGTTAAGGTGACCTATCTCACATGACACATTGCTCAGTTTGAGTTCCAGACCCAGTATCTTGAGAAACATTCCAGGGGCATGTGAGCTGGTGCTCAAAATGTTGAGAAGAAGAGTGTTTCAGGAGAGATTGAGACATGACCATTCTTCAGGGGGTGTACTTTCTCATGTTTGTTCTCTGTTTTCTCAGGTGTGTGCACACTTGGGCAAAATTTTTTCAAAAGTATGTTTAGAAGATTATCTTTTATCTTTAAAAAACATAGTTTTATACAGTTTTGGCAGTTTTATAATTTGTTTAATTTACTTAGATTTACATATGTATAAATGTGAAATTATAATTTAATATCAAAAGTTTTGCTAAAAGTAAAAATAACTCAGTTTTGAACTCAAATGGCTGTGTAAGAAGTTATAAATAAAACAATTGCTTTATTATTCATGAGACTGTGAATTTAATGATGCCATTGTGTGGTGAAAACTTCTCAATGCCTAGATACTTTATGCTGGAATCACAAGATCATAAAGTTTTATAACTGTGTAAGAATTCACAACCATATGGTATAACCTTACAACTTTATGCTGAATAGAAAACTGAACCTCCAAATGCTTAAGATTCTGGCAGTGGCGTCCAGCTTGCTTGGCCCAAAAGGATTAAAATGCTAGGCTCCTTCTTCTATTCCAGTGCTCGCTCTCCTACATTACTCTGATTCCATTGATCTTATTTTTTTTTTTTTTGGTAAGAGAGATTTTGCCATAGGGCACATGTACTTGCTAGACAGAGAGACAGAAAATGAGAAATCACCCTCAAGGGAGGATGGCCGTGCCACAATCCCTTCTTCTCCATTCTCCTGTCAGGATTTTGGGCACGCACACATCTTGCGTGAGTTTTAAGCTGCTGGGTATGGGACTTAAACCCCACTCAACTACATGGGAGTCCAGCAATGTAACCACTACACCATCTGCTAGTCCCTATCCTGGTATTTTTTTTTTTTTAGAGATTTTCACTGTAGGGCGCGTGCACTCTCCAGACAGACAGAGAGAGACATAGAGACAGAAAGCGAGAAATCACCCCCCGGGGGATGGTCACGCCGCAATCCCTTCTCCTCCATTCTCCTCTC
>NW_006159884.1:1870377-1889694 GCF_000334495.1 Tupaia belangeri chinensis | reverse complement strand
AGGGTCCGGGACACGAACCGCGGTCAACTACGTGGGAGTCCAGCGACATAGCCATTACGCTAACTGCTGGTTCCCCCTATCCTGATATTTTTGAGAAAGAGCAGCTAATTTCCCATTTTAGCAATGCATAGATTTCTTTTTTTTATTAATTTACTTTTTATTTCAAGTGCTTTTATACATTCAATCCCATTATTTAGCTTACAAAATGAATATTCCAACATGTGTACATTTCTCTTTTATAATACTATAAAGTTATCTTCAATAGATAATACTCAATTTCTTTGTCCCATTAATGATTTGCCTCTCTATTTTTCTTCTAAATGTCCTTCCTCAGACTCTATTATTTCACCCACCCTCTTCCCACACTAGATCTAGTATTCACAACTATTTACTGTGTTTCTATATCCATTCGTCAAAAAATAAGACCGTGGCTTTTGGCCAAAAGTGGATGAATACAAAAGTTTTACTGCTGAGTGGATCAAGCCAGGCTATGAATGAGAGATATTGTATGTGCCCACTTAATATATACTGAGTGTACGCACTCTATGACTGAAACTGATTAACTTAGTAATGCATAGATTTCTAAACTGTATAAACCCATCAGTTAACATTCATCCTTTCTCAGAGCCACTAAAAATGGAAGAAAATTCTCAGGAAAAAAAATTGAAGTCAGAAATAGTATTCTAATCATAAGATTCTACACTCTCACCAAAAATAGAAGAAAAGTGAGGCTGCGTAAAAATAGATACCACAAAGTTGTTCTAAATAATAGGCCCAAATCCATAATTTTCATAGTGAACTCAATCGTCTATTATAACTTTAACAATAATTTATTTCAAACCTAGTCTTAATGGTGCAAGACTGTGTAATACTAGAGGCCACATGGAAGGTCAGTGTTCCATTTCGGGGTTGACCTGTACACCCCAGGTGTGCACGTGGTTGCCCATGATCATGGCAGGCTGGGAAGTCTGCAGGGAGAATCGTGGCATGACACATGTCGAGGATGATTGTCCTTCTCTCTGTCTTTCTGTCTCTCTCTCTCATAAAATAAATACTTTTTTAAAAATGATTTATTTCAATAAAATCAGTTCTGAGTTGTTTTTGTTTGTTTTTTAAGAAAATTCTTGACACATTTTTTGTCCTCTCCTTAAGAACCCATGAATCTCAAGGTGGCTTCCAAAGTAATCACACTCTAGCGTATTGTCTGTGATAATTTTCTCCTTCTGAGGTCTAGCAATAACCTGTGGCTATGATAGAATATCACTCCAAGATGCTACATCACATGGCAAAAGACTTTTGGAGATGTAGAAGGAAAGATTATTTGAGGGAATTGGACCTGATCACATGAGCCTTTTTAATTTGGGTCTGGAAGTCAGTGCCAGAGTGGGTGAGAGATTTGAAGGGATAGAGATATACTCCCCTTGGCTTTGAAGGAACACGATAAGCCAGGAAGAGGGGGCATGTGACAAGCAATGGCAGGTGTCTTCTAAGAGCTGAGAACAGCCTCATTCAATAGCCAGCAAGAAACGGGAGCATCAGTCAGCACAGGGAGCTAAATCCTGCCAATGCCGGAGTGAGCCTGGAGGAGAGCCATCAGCCTCAGATGAGATAGCGGCCCGTAAGGACATGTTAATTTTTGATATGTAACTCTTAAACAAAAAACTTAGTGAGGCCATGCCAAAATCCTGACTCATGGAACATGTGAAATACATGCTGAGCATCCCTAATCTGAAAACCCAAAATCCAAAATCTGAAACATTCTGAGTGCTGATAGGATACCACAAGTGTAAAATTCCATATCTGACCTCATGCGATGGGTCGCCACAATGAAAATATTGCAATATAAAAATATTGTATGAAATTGCTTTCAGGCTATATGTGTATAGTATATAAACAAAAATGAAGTTCATGTTCAGCCTTAAAAATAATCTCTGAGATATCTCCAAATATTCCAAAATATGAAAAAAAAATCCAGGATACTCTAGTTCCAAGCGTTTTGGATAAGGGATTTTCAATCGGTAATAAGTTTGGGTTTTAAGCTGCTAAATCAGGGTCATTTGCTATATGGCAATGAACATTTGTTGCAAACCCTTTTATTCTGAGGGAGACAGAACCTAATTTGATTCTCATTGACTTCCTGTGTGGATGTTATTGTGTAATCCCATCCTCTTAGTGTAAGTGTGGCCTATTACCTGCTTCTAATAGGAAAGGATATTGGTATGTTCCTCCTGTGATTACCAGACATGCTATAAGTTTCTGTCTTAGAGTGAAGTTGGAAAGTCTCGTTTGGTAATGTGAAAAGGTAGACTAAACTGTCATGCAGTTAAAGAGCCTGTAGAGAAAGGGATAAAGCCAGGGAGAATAGTGGGCAGCTTTTAGGAGGGGACAGCCAGTCCAAAAAAAAAAAAAAATGGGAATTTGAATTCTGCAGCTGAAAGGAGATGAATTCTGTCTTCAACCTGAGGTAGCTTGAAAGATCCTTCTCCAGTTGAGACTCTGATGAGATTCTAGCTCCAACTGGACTAGATCCCTGGATTGCAGCATTCTGAGACCCTAAGCAGATGACCTGAGTGAATTATGGTTGGACTTCTGTCCCAGTGTTATGAATCAGAAAGGAAGTATTACGACTGTTGGTATTTGCTGAGTTATTTCCTGAACCACTGGGCTTCTTTTAAAAGTTTAAATAAAAGTCACTTTTTAAAAGTCTTATTAAAGTATAGTAAAATTTATTTTTGGTTGAAGTAGAAAAAAAATCATATATGTGTTTCAGAATAATATATTTTAAGATATTAACCTATGTTCTTTCTGTTTCTCTACTATTTTCACATTTTCCGTTTGCCCTTTCAGGTCTATAGATTATGTCACTGAAGTCCACTGCCATACAAAGGATGTTGTAGAACAGAATGTGAAAAAATGAATACATGTGAATCTCCACCTAGGGTATCCCGAAAGTTTAAGTGTCTTGAAACATTTAGAAGGTTTAAAGCATAACAATTATTCAATTATTTAGGAAAGATATCAAAGAAATGTAGGTTTTTTTATTGAGAAAAGAAACTACATATGCCTCAATTGTACTCTGTCTCCTGGCTATTTCACGACATAACTTTAAAAAGAAAATACCCACAGGCCTAAGAGAGAAAACTTAGATGAAAAGTATATGAGAAAATGGCCCTTCGCCACTTTCCTAGGATATTACTAATCAGTAGGTAGGACTCCGAATTTAAATAAGTGCATGATGTTTGTTGGCTAATAGTTCCTATGCAGCCTGGAAGATATTCATATGCCATGGCATGCTTTTGAAGTGGTAGAAGAATTATTGTGTCCCCTTCAGTTACACAGAAATAGCGGAGGATTTCAATCCTAAAATCAGAGGAAAGGGATGACCAGATTTTCTTCAAGAGTTACATAGATGCTTAATCCTTTTCTTCACCTTATTATAAGAGAATCCCAGATTTTTTTCTTTTTTTTGGGAGAGGTTTTTGCTATAGGGTGGAGAATCCCAGAATTTCTAAACAGCCCAAGAGAATGGTAGGATACCCTGAAGTCATTTTTTAAGATAATGAACATCAGTGTCCACTATTATACGAGATACTGAGAATATGGCAATCAAAATAAATTCTATACCTTTACAAAGCCCCTGTTGTAGTGTGTGTAAGACTATTAATAAATCAAATATAAATAGTCTGTCAGGTGTGGTAAGTGCTGCTAAGAAAAGCTCAGTAAGGAAATAGCAATAAAATGACCTCTCCCCAGAACTTCAGACCTGTGAGTCCAACACCTGTGTAACATCATCCCATACATGTCTAACAGGTGTGTCAAACTACGTATGGTTAAACAGAAGGTGAAGCCTTCAATTTTTATTCTTATGATCTCTATTACTCTATTTCCATCCACTAACCCTATTCTAAACTCTAACAGAGTTGTTAAATCACAAGCCTCCATTTTCCAACACACATCACCACAGGAATAGAGCTTTACCAAGGTCACCAAAACTCTACTTTTCACTCAATGGAAACTTATCAGTCTTTATTTTCCTTGATCCATTGGCAACATTTGACATTGGAACCACCTTCTCCTCTTAGGACATTAAAATCTCCATCTTTTGGGGAGACTTTCCATCTCATTATGGTTATCTTTTTGGTATTTCTCTATTTGCATCCTGTACATTTGTATTTCGTAGGCTCATCCATTCTGAACTCTCCAATTCTCACATATTCTATGCCCGACAAATCTATTTGTCCAGACATTTCTTTTCTTCAGAGCCATAGACTTACATACACAGATACTCTCTGGGAAAGCTGGCTTTCTTGGCCCCTCTTTATCCCCAACCTGAGAGCCATTCATTGTGAACTTTATCTCATAAAAATCTCCTTCAGTTCTTATCTTCTCTGTCCATCTCGTTGATTGCTTGTCATCCTTCTAACAGTTTCCTGCTCAAGTCGTTACTGTTCCTGAATTCTGTTCGATGTGTGCATAGTAATATGTAAAATGATCAATTCCATCATTTTACTTCCCTGACTACATTACTCAAAATTTCTTGAGATAAAGCATGTATCCTTTCTTTTCTCTGAAGTTTTTTTTGTCTATTTCTTTGTTTGTTTGGCTGTAGGGCATGTGCACTTGCAAGAAAAGGAGTGAGAGAAAGAGAGAGAGGAAGTGAGAAATCTCCCCCTCCCCTCATCCCAGGGATGGCTATGCTGCAATCCCATCTCCTCCCCTCTCCTCTCAGGATTTGGGGCATGCACACACACACTCAGTGTATTTTTCAAACCACTAAGTCCAGGATTCAAACCACAGTCAGTTTTATGGGATCCAATTTAATAATCATGCCACCTGCTGGTCCATTTTTTAAATAAGGACCATTCTTTGTGAATAAGTGAACATATATTTAATTCTTTAAATTAATGGTTAAGGGACCAAAAGTATTGCAGTGGTTAAAGTGCTGGATTCTCACATAGCCAGCTGCATTTCCAGTCCCAGAATCATGCCGAGTATGTGTGCATACATATACAAAATTCCAAGAGGAGACTGGCAGAGAAGGGACTGTGGCATGGCCATCCCCCCGGGGGGTGATTTCTCACTTTCCCTTTTACCATCTTTCTATCTCTTTCTGGTGAACACACACACCCTATGGCAAAAAACTTAAATAAATAAATAAATAAATAATGTTTAAAATCTGGAAAACTCCTAATATACTAAATTTAGTAATCTTGGGGGACCAGCAGATAGTATAGCAGTTATGTTGCTGGATTCCCACATGGCTGACCACGGTTCAAGTCCTGGATGCAGTGGCTTGAAACTCATGCCAGGCACATGTGAATAGGAGCCCAGGATCCCTGGAGGAAAAGGGATTGGGGTGTGGCCATGCCCCCTGGGAAGTGTTTCCTCACTTTCCTTCCCACTGTCTCCATCTCTGTCTCTCTCTGGCGAGCACACACACCCTGGGGAGGGGAGGACTAAAAAACTAGAAAACATTTTTAGCAATCTTTGTAAAGTTTTCCTCTTATTCTACTGTGAAACCAGACAGCTTAATTAGTATTATGCAACTATTACAGTTTGAACATTTTCTATGAAATTTACAACATATAGTCATATTCACTGGCCTAAAGATAAACATACTATTGCAAAAAATGAAACACAATGGCATGAATCAATAATATCATACATCTTGTTTGTAAGAATAGTAAGTAGTACCCATCATTCTGATATTCAGAAAACTGTTAAATAGCAAGAAAACAAAACAGTCTTTAAAATTTGCCCTCACACATTTATTTTGATTTTTCTAATATTTGAGAAGATTCTCACTGATCCTTGCCAAATGTCATCATAAGACATTTCAAAGATATATGAGTTTTCATTATCACATAACCAGAGATTTTCTGAGTAAACAATTTTTTGGGAAAAATATTTGTCAGAAAATCTGTGCAAAATCTCTAAAGCCTAACTCTCCTTGTGTAAAGAATAGGTGTTCCATCTAAGTCACCTGCAATTCAAAATGGTCATAACACTATGTACGTCAGTTTTATATGTAAAGGATGAAAATATGACTGCATAACCAGAAAACATTAGCCTAGAAAGCAACACAACATCAAGTCAGGATAACTTATGTTGCAGGATCTCTCTAAGGGATGTCTGCTAAGAGCTAGAAACTAAGTTCCTTATCTTTTCAGAAAAAAAAAAAGATGTAAATAGTTCCAACATCTTGTTTATCTGATAATTCCCCAGTGACTGCAAGGTTTTTTCCTGCAAAAACTACATTTATGTAGCACTTTGAAGTTCACAAAATGATTCACATCTATTTTGACACTTTATTCTTTTTTTTTTTTACATTTTTTATTTCATTTCCTCTTTGACATTCAATCACATTATTTAGCTTATAAACGGAATATTTCAACATGTGAACATTTCTTCCTAGTTCAGTTGATAAAACTATAAAAGTATCTTCAACAGATAATACCACATTTCTTTGTCCCATTAGTGCTTCGCCTCCCTATTTTTCTTCTAAATGCCCTTCCTCAGACCCTCCTCTTTCACACACACTATATCTGGTATTCACATTCATTTACTGTGTTTCAATATCCTTTAGTCAATCAGTTTTAGTCATAGAGTGCGGACACTCGGCATATATTAAGTGGGGACATACAATGTCTCTACTTCATAGCCTGGCTTGCTTCACTCAGCAGTAAAGACACTTGATTCTTCTTACAGGCCCTGGTGATAACTAAGATGTGGCTTATTTTACAATTTTATAGTTAATAGTCAGGAGACAGAGTGAGAGAACAACTTGTTCAAGGTCATGAAGCTAGAGAGTAACAGTCCTGAATTATAAGCTAAATATTATGAGTAAAATTTCAGTCTTTCCATTTTTCTATGATTTAGCCTGGTGAGAAGACATGGAATGTAGTATGGTGAACCAGCAAAAAAAAAAAAAAAAAAAAAAATCAGAATTTTGTGTTTTTATTTTGTCCAACAAAATGTTTTTGTTTTAAAATCTGCAGCTAGAGTCTTCATTTACATTGGCTACACCAAAGCAGTAGTAGCTACTTTATTTTTAAAAAAATATATGACAGGGTTGGCATGTGTAGTGACTAAGGTGCTAGACTCCAATAGCTAGCTGTAGTTCTATTCCTAGACCTAGAGGTTTAAAAATCATGCCAGGCACATGTGTTTGTATGCCCAAAATTCTGAGACAAGAATGGAGGAGAAGGGATTGTTGGGAGGCCATCCCCCTGAAGGTGATTTCTCACTTTCCTTCTCTCTGTGTCTTTCTGTCTCACTGTCTCTAGCAAGCAAACACACCCTGAAGCCAAAAAAAAATCTTCATTAAATATTATAAAATATAGAATTTTGTACACCACCTTGAGTTCAAGAGAGTTTTATCTCAATTTAGACATTGATCCTGATTTTTTAAGAGCATTTTAGGAAAAGGCAAGGATGCATATCCCTTGCGCAGAAAAGCAGGTGATATGTATTTTGGAAAGCAACCTCAAAAGACTCCTGAAAGCAGTCCAATCAACAAACGGGTGAAGATCTTCTCACCTATTATAAATGAGGTTACTAATACTGGTTTTCCCCATATGAAGTTAGCCTGTGTAAACGATTAGGAAATGGAATATAAAAATGAAAAAGTGCATAGCTGACCAAGTAGGTCCTTTTCAAGAGACATGAATGAGGGAAAATGTCCCTAGTTAACAGAACATAGAGTTTTATCATTAATATCAGTAAAACTCTCCTCAAGATAGAACTATTTTTATCTTTTTTTGAAATTTTTACTAAATTAGATGAAAGTGTTTTCTTACTAGCCTGTAGGGATACATCAAACAAAAGACTTAGTCTCTAACATTTGAAATGGTAAGCTGGTTATCATTTCACTGAACTATGAGATATAATAAGTCAACATGAATATAGATTGAATAGCTTAACATGAATCACTCAGTTCCTTAGCAATGCAGGTATTACAAAAGAAATAATTATGTTCAAGGTTTTAGGAAATTTAACCTATAACTATCAGAAAACCCAAATTCACTTATTTCAGCTTCTGAGGAGAAAGGAGTATTTAGTTTTGCATGGTTTATTACTGCTGTTGGTTGAGCTTGCCACAATGTGTTGTAAACTCCCTGCTTCACCATCAGCTCCTTAAAGGTAAGGATGGAGCCCTCTTGCTGTCACTTTACATGGTTAGTGACACACAGCAGAGACTTTAATACATGATTTGTTCGATTATTTGACTACGTTAGAATTAGTTAAATATTGATATGGACTTCATCTTTCTGGTGGAAATAATATGAATTCTGCATACAGTAGTTCCAGAACCAGTATCGCAATATTGGTTATATGTGTGATTTGTAAGAAGATATAATAAATCCTTACCAAAGTAAGAGTTTGGGACCAGAAGATAGAGCAGTGGTTAGGGTACTGGGCCCCCCACATGGCCTAAAAAGGCTCATGTCCCAAACATGGTAGCTTGCTTTCTTACTTTCCCTCTCACTTTCTCTCTCTCTGGTGAGCACACATGCCCTGTAACAAACTTAAAAAATTGGTAACAAAGGGACCAGCAGTTAACGTAATGGCTGTGTCGCTAAACTCCCATGTAGTCGACCGTGGTTCGAGTCCCGGACCTGGTGGCTTAAACTCATGCCGGGTGCGTGTGCGTGCGTGCCCAAGATCCTAAGAGGAGAAGGGAGGAGAAGGGATCGAGGTGTGGCCATCCCCCCTAGGGGGTGATTTCTCGCTTTCTGTCTCTCTGTCTCTGTCTCTCTGGTGAGTGCACATGCCCTATAGCAAAAAAAAAATCTCTAAAAAAAAACTAATAGCAAATAAAATATATTTTTAGAGAGATTTTTGCTATAGGGCACATGTGTTCACCAGAGACACAGAGAGAAATAGAAAGAGAAAGTGAGAAATATGGCCACGCTTCAATCCCTTCTCCTCCTTTCTCCTCTCGGGATCTTGGGGATGTACTCATGTCTACGGGTCTGGGACTCAAACTGTGGTCGGCCATGTGGAAGTCCAGAACTGTAACCACTATGCCAACTGCTGGCCCCAAATAATTCTATTTTTAAAGAAGAAAAGCAGCTATGTCATTCACCAATTAAAAGAAAAAAAAAAAAAAAGACATAGCAAGCTGCACAACACTACTGCAAACTTCACAATGCAGAGGTCCCATGAGAAGGAGCAAGGTCGTTATCCTGTAGTCTTCCTGTATATGCCAGGTCTGTGCATGTTGTCTGTTATCCTGTTTGAGGTTGCAGGTGCATAGACTCTGTTGAATGTGTTTGTCTTTTTCTCATGGATGAAATAAATAAACTTAAAAGTAATAATTAAATTTAAAATGTTACGCTTAAGAATTAACAGTCAAAAATAAAGGAATTATTCTACATGACTTAAAATCTGGCCATCATATCTTTCAGCAAATTGTGTAAAAACAATGCTCAAATATCTTTAACTATACATAAACACTATAGTTTCTCTTAGTTTTTATAAGTTAAAAAATAAGCCAATAAGGTAATATTATCTATAGTATGAATGCAACTTTAGAACAAGAAAGCAAGTTTCCATTTATCTCCCTGTGTGAAATTAAGCACATCGAACTCTGACAATTTGTTTAATGAAAACATTAACTTGAAGATGTTGGAAATACAGGAATTATTCCTGAAAATGCCACATTAAGTAACTGAGTTTGTGATAAGTTCCATATAAAAGCCAGCTAACTAATTTTGTAAATTGCTTGAAATTGCAGATGAAGATATTAACAATTCTTTTATTAAAGGATAAAGTGACCATAATACCCAAGGCGAAATGCTGATTAAAGCAGGTGCAATTGAAGATAACCCATAAGCTTCATAATTTCTTGGATAATAGATCAGTGATTCACTGTAATGGGCTTATTAAGCAATATGGAAAATTGGGTCAAATTAGACAGTGAGATGGAGTTGTCCGTACATGACATGACTTGCCATGGAGACAATCAAAGTGATATTTCTTAACCTAACTCTCTAGAGATAAGATACTTGGCACTGAATTAGTCAATTACCTAACCTTTTGGAAAATCTATGACTGTGATCAGTAAAAGAAAATTGCATTAAAAATGGGCAATTATGGTATAATTGTAGGGGACAAATTTTCTTTGTACAGTAAATTGAAACTGTCTTGTTACAGAAGTGAGGGTTTAAAAAAAGGCATTAATGGGTATTTGCATAAAATAATATTCCTAACTCATATCCTCATACTGGCTATTCATGGGAGCTGTGGAAAACTCTGGCATTCACAGAATAACAAGTCCTCACAGGGTCATAGTATGACTCTAATAATAATATGGATCATATTTTTGTCGGTTTTTTCCAAAATAGAAATATTTAAGTTTTTCCATGAGCTAAAACATTTATTTCGCTTTGAGAGGATGACAAGAAATAAAGACATACTTGTATGGAGTGATTCTATGTTCGCTGGTAATTAGGGTGACATGCAAGGAAGCTTAAAAGTTGTTTTGGTAGGGGATTTCTGGACAAATCTTTTTTTTTTTTTTTTTTTTGGGTAGGGATTTCTGGACAACTCTTTTTTTTTTGGAGAGGTTTTTTTTTTTTTTTTTTCCCCGCTATAGGGCACGTGCGCTCACCAGCCAGACAGAGAGAGACATAGAGACAGAAAGCGAGAAATCACCCCCCAGGGGGAATGGTCACGCCGCAATCCCTTCTCCTCATTCTCCTCTCAGGATCTTGGCATGCACGCACACGCGCCCGGTGTGAGTTTTAAGCCACCAGGTCTGGGACGCGAACCGCGGTCGACTACGTGGGAGTCCAGCCACATAGCCATTATGCTAACTGCTGGTTCCCTGGACAACTCTTAACAGAGATTTGCTAATCCCTAAGCAAATACCACTTTAATAAGTATAATAAGACTTTCTTTTGTTGTCAGTAAATTAGCAGAAATTCATAGGCCTTAAATACGAGTGTGATTAATGTAGCCAGTTTAAATTTGGGTAACTGCTATGTAATATGATTGGTTTTTGATACATGAGTTTAAATAATTGGAATGTGAACTCATGAATGTCTTGCTATATTCAATAAATCAAGTTTTCAAACTGAGTTGGCCTTATCCACAGAGAGGATCTGGTGTTATCTTGCTTAGACATCCTGAGGCAGCCAGAGAGTTTCCCAGACAATGAGATTGAAGGGGTATTTGCTGAAAATTAAAACCATTTGTATTCTGCCTGGATGAAGAAGGACCCACTTTCTTGGGACCTTCAGGTTCTTTGAATAATGTGACTCTAATCCTGCCATTTTCCTGCAATCACAGGTCAGTTGTGCTCCTGCCTGGAGCAATGTTTTAACTTCATTCTTCTTCAGTGGTTCTCAAAACTGAACCCACAATAGAATCATCTAGAAGGTTTATTTATTTATTTTAGAATTTTGCCATAGGGCATATGAGCTTGGCAGAGAGAGACAGAGAGGGGGAAAGTGAGAAATCAGCCTCCAGGGGAGGGTGGTAGCCACATCACAATCCCTAATCTTCCATTTTCTTCTCAGGATTTTGAGCATGCATGCATACACATCCAGCATGATTTTCCAGCCAATAGGTCCAGGACTAAAATCATAGTCAGCCATGTGGAAGTCCAGCACCTTAGCTACTACACCACCTACTGGCACGTGAAGGGCTTATTGAAGCACAGATTGTGGAGCCAGGTGGTGGCCCAGTGGGAACCTGACCCTGTGGGAGGGGTCCTGAGTTTGCATATTGAGACCTCTGTTTATGCTGAGCTGTCTCTGTGATCTGAGCTGGCTGAGATTAAAGAATGAATCATGGCTTAAAAACCCTGCTTGTCTCTTTCTCTCTTTCTTTTTTATTTTTTGTTTCTATCTTGGAAGAAATAAATAAACTTTGTAAAGCATATATTTCTAGTACAAGCAACAGAGTTTCGTGTCCAAAATTTGGTGGGGTCTAAGAATTTGCATTTCTAACAAGCTCCCAGGTGATGCTGATGCAAACTATGAGTGATTGCTCTTCTGTAACTATACTGGCATGTCCTTTGACTCATTTGTATTGCCCCCACTCAGTGACATTTTTTAACTTATCATGCATTAAGTAATGTAAAATTATAGATGGCCGTACAATGAATGTGTTACAACAGTACTATGCTGGACATATTGACAACAGGGGTAACGAACTTCTCCGGTTTCAGTTGCTCAATGCCTCTTGCTACCCTAAACTTGTGATTCCATATTCTTGAAGGAAATTCAATTTTAAAATAGTTTCTTTACCCGATTCTTCATTACTTTCCTTTTCCCTTATGCAATTACAATTTTCATTTACTCAATGCAGGTGATATCATTTATGTGGTATAAAAAAAAAAAAAGCAATCTACTTAAACTAATACATACTAATGCTTGAGACCTGGTTAGAGTGTTCACATTTCAGAAAAGATGCTTCTGAGCCAACATCAATTTCAAAATCATGACAACATAAAGTGAAAAGTGTCAGGTAGCTGTGATGTGTTTCCTCTCTCCTTCTGTTATCAGGCAGGTATTCTCAACACTGCTGATGATTCATCTAGGCACAGAATGTAATACAAAATGGATTGGTTGGAGCCACTTGAGATATTTAATAATTTTATAGAATATATATAAAATTTTTATTTTAAGTAATGTGTTGGCATATATCCCTTCAATTAAAAGTTATAGGACCTTTGTGATGATGAAATTTTAAAAATCCACTTAAACATCTGTTCTCATTGGGAATGTTCCAATAGAATATTTATATTTTTATAAGGAGAAAATATTATACTTGCTATGGTCTGAATGATTATGCCCTCCAAAATTTCATATGCTGAAATTCTGACCCTCAAGGCAGTGATATTAGGAGGTGGGGCCATTGGGAACTTATTAAGTCACAAGGGAAGATACTTCATGGTTGAGATTAGGCCCTTAGGAAGGACATTCTAGAGCTAGTTCATTCCTTTAGCGGCTGACGACACAGATGGAAAACACAGTCTATAAACTTGTGACTGGGTTCTCAAAGGACACCAAATCTACTAATGCCTTTATCTTGACCTCTTAGTCTCTAGACTATGAGAAATCAATTTCCATAGTTCATAAACTACCTAGTTTATAGTATTTTGTAATATCCACACAAACAGATTTTGACATTCCTTATATAACAGAAGTTACATGTTAAAATAACGGTGTTATAGTGTTCCCCTCTGAGGTCTTTATGAGGGAATTAGAGAGAGAAAGGCAATAGAAACTGAGGAAACCCAGGCTTGTTCACCCAGAGACTGCCAGCTGGAACACTCTTTGAAACGCATAGTGAGTGCAAAGCGCATTGTTTTTTAAGGGAGTATCCCAAGAACTTATATGAGAAGGAAATCACTAGAAGAGTGAGGAAGCAAGGTGAATAAAGTAACCAATTATTAGATATTCTGAAATATAAGAAGTTGGAAAATGTATTGAGGGATGACAGACACAATTTGGAGGGATTAACACATACATCTTGGCTTATGAGGTGCTGCCTTATTCCCTCTTCCTCTTTCACTTTCATCTTTTTCTTCTTTTCCTCTCCTTTCTTTGTAATTTCTCTTCATGCTTGTTCTTCTCTCTTCTTTTATCTTTAATGATTTTGCATTTTGTTATTTTATTTTGAATTTGTCCAATGAAAATCTATCAAATCAACAATTACCAAGTTTATTCATTCAATGGATAGTTTGGCCTAATGTCCTAACAATGGAAAATAATAGTGTATATATGGTCACATTATAGAAAACTTCTTAAAAATATGATTTCCATAAAAATATTTTATCTAAAGTTGAATAATCTGCCCTAAAGGTACTATGGACAAGTTAGTAAAGATCTCTCTCTCTGGGTCTCACTTTTATCACTTTGCAAATAATTAAACTACACAATTTCTGACTCTAAAGCTTTTATTCCATCCTTTATTTTATTCATTTATTTTTTGGTCTGGAATGTTCCTTTGATTTTTGCAAAAAAATTTCCTCAGTTGTATTAGAAGCCTTTTTCTTCTTCTGACTGCATACTACCCTATAAATGTTTGCTTTCAGCACTAGCACTTGGGGAAATTTCTTTTACAAGTGGTTACTTCAGTAGAAACTGGAAATATTGTAAACAGAACCAGCCATGCAGGCAGTATGCGAAAGAGTTTTATGGTAAAATTTCACAGAATATATTTAGTCCATTTACATTTCTCTCACTGAAGCTTATAACGCAAGATAGGAAAGGCAGATTTTCACATTTCCTCAGGCAGAGGTCAGAAGGAACTTTCAGAGGGAACTTGAAGCTTAGGCAAAAATCCAAACACATAAAAGCACAGCCATTTCAAAACTAGTCAAAATGAACTGTTACCCGGCATAGCAGATGGCAATATTTTATGAACCATTTTGTAACATTATAGAATTCCCAGCATCTACTAAAATTCAGCTTCATGAATACCATTTAAAAAGCTCTATGGCTTTTGCCCATGATATTTTTAAGAAAAATGCTATTTTGTGAACCTAAAACGGAGTCTGTTAAGATGGGAAAGGATTGCCCGGTGCCTACAAAGGCAGGTGAGAACCAGGTCATCATAACACAGCCGAGGCTGTTTCCCATACTGTGAAGACACCATGAGACTGAATGTACTATATCTCGATTTTTTTCATTTTGTTTGTTTTGAAAAATTTTAATCAGCACAAATGGCTGTGCCTAGTCTTTAAATCTGTTCAAAGCAAATGGAGCGAAAGCCTTCTAATCCTTCAGAGCTTCATCTGGCAGTGACCTCGGAAAAAAAGAACCTTCCTCTTACATCGTCAAAATGGTGTCCTTTAGTTCTGTGTTGTTCTGTGTGGGTCTTTGATCCCAGAATTCTCAAACTGGGCTCATTTCTGTTGGTAGTTGCTCTGCCCACAGTTGTAGTGCCCATAGTGCATTGGGACTCAGGAAGATTTAAAAGGGCTTGCTTTGGGTCAAAATTGTGCTGTAAGTTCAGTGATAGTCTCAGGTCATTGGCCTTCTGGTAGTTCTTCAAGGCTTCAATTCTCAGCTCAATCACTTTGCCATGAAAGTCATTCTGAAGGATGTTGGCTGGTTCCTGATACTTGACAAATTCCATTTTCTGCTGTTGTTTTTCCTTTCCATTCTGGAAGTCTGCCTTGGTTTTTATCTGTGCTGCTTCTTGTTGATCAATGAATTCTTCTGCCTCAACTGCCTTGTTCCATAGCATCTCCATTTTCTTCCAAAGAGCTTTGTTTTTCCTTTCCAGGTTCCGTTTCATCTCCTCTGCTGCCTTTCTTAGCTCCATGACTGAGGATTCATCCCATTCCTTCCCTGCCATGATCTGTCTCATGATCTGCAGCCTTCCTTGTTTGTCTTCCAAGTTAGACATTAACTTCTGGAATAAAATGTTGTTCTTACCTTCTAGAGGTTTTAGCATCTCTAGCAGTTCCTGCTTCCTTAACTTTAAATACTCATTCAGTTCTTTCAGGTAGTTGCTATCTATTTTAGAACTTCTTATTCTTGATGACATGTAAGATCCTGAAGAGTTTGTACCACTTACCATTTTGAAGGGAAACTTCTACTCTAAGGATAAACATAACTTCTGGAAAAATGTGCCTTCTTTTCCCATCCAGGTATGTCAAAATTTTTTTATGCTGCTTTTCTTGAAACTCCTATTACACTGGACAGGTTTTAGATACAGCTTGAAGTCACAATGGCCCATTCTAATGTGAAGAAGGAGAGTCTAGATGTTTCCCAGCAAATGCACCAAAATATGATGCAGGAATGAAGAGGTACAGGGGTGACTGGGCCCAGCACTCACAGTGGGACACAGGTTCTTGTCTCATATTAAGGAAGAAATAGAGTCACAGACACAGAGTATGTACAGCAAAGCAGTGAGTTTATTGAAGGACGGAGAAGAAAAAACAGAGCTCCCAAGAAGAGAGGAGTCCCAGAAAATGGGATACCATATATCTCAGTTTTAAAGAAATTTTCTTGTTAAAGTATGCAAAGTCAGATAAATCTTAGTTTATGTTAGTACATAACTTCAGTGAGAACATACCTTTATTATTACTTTTTAATTTTCCAGAGATTGCATATGCTCACCAGAGACAGAGAGAGAGGAAAAGCAGGAAAAAAGCATCCTCTATGGGCAATGGTCATACTGTAATCAATTTCTTTTTTGGGGGAATTTTAGGCATGCAAGCACACAGGCTTGCTGAAGTTTTCAAGCAACTGGATCTGGAATTCCAACAGTTCATTTGGTCACACAGTTCAAGCAAACAACAGGCTATAGGCTGACCCCAGAACGTAACTTTCTTATGTTTACTTATTTATTTCTTCCAGGAAAGATAGAGCAAAAAAGAGATAGAGAAGCACTCCTACAGGGGTCTTAATGCTGCAGCCCTGACCCCTAGGTTCACCAAGCAAGGATCATGGGCACATGCATGTTTGCATGCCTTGCAGGCATAGTGAGACCTTGGGGCACAAATCTGGGACTTCCTCTCTCAACTCAGAATTACAGAGCATTGCTTTATGACTGTGCCACCATGGCTAGCCAGAACATAAATTTTTGTTGTTTTTTGTTTGTTTGTTTGTTTTCACCATAGTATGTACACATGCATTTGCCAGAAAGAGACAAAGACAATGAGAGAGAAAATAAGAAATGACTCCCTTGGCTGATGGCCACAATATAATCTCTTATCTTCCATTCTCCTTTGGGGATTCTGGACACACACATATACACACTCATCTGATGTGATGCTCAAGTCCCCAGCCCAAGATTCGAACCATGGTCGGCTATGTGGAAGTCTAACACCTTAACCACCATGCTACCTGCTGACTCCCAGAACATAACTTTTAAAACATATTTAACACATTAATATCTAGTTCTACATTATTATGGCTGAAGAGTCATTTATTTGCTGATCCATTTACAACTACTTAAAAATTTAGAGAAACTTAAGCAGTGACTGAGCAGTCTTTTTTCCTCTTGTATTAAACATATTTTAATCTACATGATAATTGCATGTATTTTTGTAGTACAGAGTGATTTTTCAGTACATATACACCATATGTAATAATCAGGGAGACATAGTTCATGGATACAGTACTACAATTAGATAGGAAAAGTTCTAGCCTTCCACAGCATAGTGGAGTGACTACAGTTAATGATAATGTATTCTGTACTTCAAGCTAGCTAGATGGAATCTTTTGAATGGAGAAATGACAATCAACATGAGAGTACAATGGCTAAATGGTATTGTACTATGTAATTATAAATTCCCCTTTTGTTTTCTGCCAAATAATGTAGAAGGGAATGGAAGAATGGAAGAAAAAGGTTTATAAAGGCTGTGGAGATTTTCTTTTTTAGTAGGACATAAAGAGCAGTAATGGTGATGTTTGATTAAACTGAATGTGATTAACGATGAGGAAGGAAGAATTAGTGTCCAGAAACTTTGAAGACATGGATAAATGCAAGCAGCAAAAGGTACCATTTTTAAATAAAAATTAAGAGTAGTTGTATATTACTTTTCCAAAAATTAAAAAAAAGGATAAGATAATTTTTAATTAATTAACTTGTCAGAGATACTAATGGTATCTTTTTCAAAGACTGGAATATGAATCTGGTCATTCCCTATAGAATTTGATTTCATATAGAATGTTGGGTCGTCAGAAAAATCATGTCTTTTTCTATGCAAAAACGGATCTTGACTTTTCTGATAACCCGATATTAATACTTCAGATTTGTTATTTTGGTAGCATAATAACTGCCATATTTTAATGTACTGGACATCCCTATAAACTACCCCTCAAGTTCTGTTTAATCCCAAAAATCTGGGCGCATAGACGGCATGGAGTGTAAGGTGGCTGGATCTCACATGTCCAGCTGTGCAGTTTGAGTACCAGACCCAGCAGCTTGAGAATCACACTGGGCACATTTGCTTGCATGCCCCAAATCCCAAGAGAATGGATTGCAGCATGGAGATCCCTCCTGGGGGGGAATTCTCACTTTCTTCCTTTCTCTTTTTCCCTCTGACAAGCACATGCATTGTATAGCAAACTGGAAAAAAAATCACATAATTCCTGCTTAAAAATTTGGAATACAAGATGTTTATTATCATCATAAAGTGATAGATTAATGAGAAAGGAAAATTTTTTAATCTTTTCATTTCTGGTCTAACCAAATATCAAATAATCAAAATGCTAGCTATCATCTTTTTTATAAATAAGGAGGACTGGTTATATTTGTGATACAGGAGCAGTATAAGAAGAATTTACACTTATTGAGGATTAACAGCTATGGAAATAGAAACTGTGCATAATTGTAATTTAGTTTTACAGACACCACCGAGCAGTGGATATTTTGTTTGCATTTTACAGCTGTAGCTGGGCACTTTGACTTAGGCTACATGTCTATTAATTTGAAAGGCTGCAATTTGAACCTAGTACTGCCAGATAGAAAGTCCCTGCTCTTTTGATGTCATTTGAACTGCCACACCACGCAGGGCCAGTGGGGCCTAGTTATCTGCATTTGCTGTCTCCTGAAGTTTGTTACCTCCAGGAATGTTATACGAAATCATTTTTTAATGATTTTTTTTCAAGAACATACATTATATTAGCTATGTTAAGCTCTCCTGTTGTATATATACCATGAAAAGTTTGATTCACTTTTTTGCGGGGGTAGGGAGGGAGATTTTTACTATAGAGCATGTGCGCTCGACAGAGACAGAAACAGAGAGACCAAAAGCGAGAAATCACCCTCCAGGGGAATGGCCATGATGCAATCCCTCCTCCTCCATTCTCCTCTCAGGATTTTGGGTATACACACACACGCACACACACACACACACACACGCAGCATGAGCTTCAAACCACTGGGTCTGGGACTTGAACCACAGGACACTACGTGGGAGTCTAGGTACACACACACACACACACACACACACACACAGCATGAGCTTCAAACCACTGGGTCTGGGACTTGAACCACAGGACACTATGTGGGAGTCCAGCAATAACCATTACGCAATCTGTCCGTCTCGAGCTTGGTTCTTTGATACATCATTTCCAGGTTATGGATGATAGTTTCAGCATTGTGATTAGTCTTCCGTCCATCTGAAAGTTGATGCTTGCAAACTCAGGCTAATCGAAGGAGCAAAAGCCACACCTTCCCAGTCACCCTGGATTAAATAGTGGGGCAATGAAGAAACAGAGAAATGGTTAAATTTTATACATAAGGTGCTTCTTTGAATGAGCAACAAGCCAGAGAGAGAGAGAGAGAGAGAGAGAGGGAGGGAAGGAGGAGGGAGGGAGGGAGGGAAGGAAGTAGGGAGGG
>NW_006159884.1:1848897-1862222 GCF_000334495.1 Tupaia belangeri chinensis | reverse complement strand
GGGAAGGAAGTAGGGAGGGAGGGAGGGACGGAGGGAGAAGGTGAGAAAGCATCTTCCACATGGGGGATGGTCATGCTGCCATCTCTTTTTTATTACTGTCCTATGTAAAACATGTACTGAGCTTGGAGCTATGTGAACAAATCATACTCTATGTCCTCACAGAAATTATAGTCTAAATGGTTTATGTTATAAAATAATGTATCATTTAATAAAAATTAACTTAGAGCACTATAGTTATAGCTCTGATTTGTCTCCATTGGCAACAACAAAGCTCAACTTCGGTTATAAGAAAAATATTTTCACTTACAGCATTTCCTATAAAATAACATGAAACGAATTTTCCTTTATTTCCATCACTCTATTTAAATAACCTGCATTTTGACATAATCAGCCTAGTATAATATCATCTATAATTCAATTATCTCTTTGTTTATCCTTTCCAGAGCTCTGCAGATGAACTAACTCTTTAATCTGCTCCCTTTCTTCCCATTCTTTCTTAGTCAATTCGCAGTTAAATATTTGCTATTTGCAAGACACTACATATGAGGGCTGCAAGTTATTGAAAGCTATGGAAGAAGTACATGGGAAAATCCTTAGAGTATAAAAAAGTCACAATTCACTTATGAAGAAATCCACTCCCAAAAGATACTAGACCTTTGAGAAAGTAAATACAACCATCCAGGTCCAGCCTCTTAGCTCAGCTGGTAGTATGCCGTATTGTGGAGCTGAAATCCACAAGTCAACTGCAGTTCAAGACTCCAGCGTGTTTGACGTGAAAACATGCCAGGTGTGTACATATTCCGAGTATCTCAGCAGGCTGGAGGAAAGGTCTGAAGCATGATAAAACCTGGTAGAGTATGCTTCTCTCTCTTTCTCCTTTTCTCTCTCACACTCTGTCTCTTTCTCTCTCTCACGCATGTACACATGACCTGTGATAAATAATAAAAACATATATATATAGCGACCAGCAGTTAGCATAATGGCTATGTCTCTGAACTCCCACATAGTCGACTGCAGTTTGCTTCCCGGACCCGGTGGCTTAAAACTCACACCGGGCGCGTGTGCGTGCGTGCGTGCATGCTCAAGATCCCGAGAGGAGAATGGAGGAGAAGAGATTGCGGCGTGGTCATCACCTCTAGGGGGCTGATTTCTCTCTTTCTGTCTCTATGTCTCTCTCTGTCTGTCTGGCAAGTGCACGTGCCCTATAGCAAAAACCTCTCAAAAAAAAAAAAACATATATTTAACCACTGTACCTTGTTCTAACTTACATGTGCAACTTAAGTTGATACTACTCCATTTTTCCATAAAAAATTTTGACTTTTCCTAAATACCTCCATCTTTATCACATTTTTTTCTTTTTCCTGCACCATTTGTTATATCACCCCAAATAGACACCCAAAAGTGTTTTAATTAACTATTAAAAGCATTGCCTGAAAAGTAATCCACTCACTTTTCTTTCATGGCCTTTTGATTCCATCCTCTGAATTTTGCTATGCTAAATTTTATGTGAATAGATTTTTTTTTTCCCCTAGAGGAAGTGGCCATTGTTGTAATCAGACTCTCAAAGTGAATGTACACCTCCAAAACTTATCAATCATTACTAGAAACCCTTAAAGGCTGAAATGTTGTGTTATTTGTTTATGACCAGAATCTGAAAGGTAGCTGTTCAGAAAACACTTATTGAAAGTAAAAAGAACTAGCTACATAATCATGTAGGTGTGAATAAATGCAATGAACATCTAAACAAATTGTATTAAACAGACATTGCTTCATTAGCTCAAAGAAAAAGTGCTTTTGTTGAGTCCAAACACTTAGGGAAAACCTCAAAGAGGCAGAATTTGAACAGGACTTGAAGGATGGACAGAAATGAGATGTGATGAACTGACAACAAGCTGAGTTACATGCAGAAAACGACAACTTGAAAAGTTATGGGGACTCCAATAAACTCCAGATGCCGGTGCCAGTCAGTCTCGACAGATGTGGAGCGTGATGAGTATTCCTTTAGAACAAGATGCATTCATTTTGAAATTTTCTCAGCTTTGCTCATTCTAAAGCCATAACAAAGCCCTCTTATAAATTATTGATCAACCTTATAAGGGCTGCATTTTTGGATGTGCAAACACCACTGATAGTATTCTTAATGCTTTGTTTGACCTTTTTAAAAATTTTATTTTCAAGTTGCTGACAGCATTGATCACCTGTGTCTGTTCAGCACTTTTTTCATGAGACTGACATACTGTCCCAGAGCTTGCATCTATCAACATCGCTCTGATTTATCGGCTTAATAACAGGAAATCATTTGGTAGCTCAGTTCTATTTTGCTTGAACACTGACCTGTGACCTTAATCTGATGCCTTTCAAAGATCTTTGTTTTTCTATATAAGACCAACTAAATTAAAGTATTTTGAAGCAAATTAATGACAAAACTGTCATATTTAAACATTTAAAGTTAATTTTCCTCTCAAGCAGGTGAAAAAAGAGAATAACCTTCTTCATAAGTAATCATCATAAATCATTTTAGTAGTATGATTAGTAAGGAGATTGACTTAGGCTACCTGAGAGCAATCTTTACAATCATTTACAATGTAGAATGGAAAACAAGTCCACTTCTCATATTTATTAATATATTGTGCATGGGCATCCCTTTTTATAAACCTGTGCATCTGTTTCTCAGGATAATATTACTTATATTTAAATCTACTATTCATTTTTATAAGTCAAATTATACCAGAAACTCTTAAGCTCAGTTAAATCTAGAAAAAACAAAAATTTATGGATATATTTATATCAATATGAATGGTTTTACTGGTTTCCCTGTTACAGTAAAAATGAAAGAAGACATAATTATTGCCAATTTTGCTGGATATATGGCATGTCATTTTTTCTATCACTATTTTTGTCATGGTAAGGGTGGCTACAGGCTCATGGAAGAGATAATACACACACACACACACACACACACACACACACACACACACACACATCGAACCATAGAGAAATATTCTCAGATACTTACTTTTTTAAATAATGATTCATTTGCATTTTATTATTTCACCAAGAAAAGAAACATAAATCATCTAGTTTTCTTCATACTAACCAGTAATTTTGCATTTTAATGTCTGGGATGTTTTCCATATTGAGGTGAATCAAAAATTTATTTGAAAAATATATATTTGTATATGAAAGATATTCAGGTTGTTTGCATGTAAAACATCAATCGATAAGTTTCTTTTGTCTATGATCCCATGTTGCTGGGAAAAGTTCAAGCAAGCTTGCATGCTAATTTGTCCTTAGTTACAAGTATTACAGACAATGTTGTACTTTGCCTAATGAAAAGATAATCCTTCTTTGACACAACCCCAATTCAACAGTGATTCAGAAGCAACATCCTACCCTTAATATTATTAATTGAATAAGAGATACTATATAAATGAAAATATATTTGTTCTAGACATTTTTAAAATTATACAAAATTTCCATTTTACATGTAATGGCATGGAGTTTCACAAAACCATGTGAAAATTACAGACTTTACTCATAAAAATCTCTATTGGAATTATACAGAATAGTGTTCATTTCAGCCAACTAAAGCAGTGTTGTCCTGATAGTTAAAAGATATACTTTGCATTTTATGTACAAGCTTCAGATTCGTAAAAAAAATTATGCTTATATAATTAAAAGAAATGTGTATATATATATATATACATATATATATGTATGTGTGTGGTGTGTGTGTGTGTGTATATATATATATATAGATAGATAGATATATATATAGACAGAAAACTAAATCCAACACAATTGGCTTAGAGGTATGTATAAATCTAGGACCAAATAAGTAGTTCTATTTATCCAGTCATTCAACAATGATTTATTGGTGTTCTACCACTTGCCATGACCTCTTCATGTGAAATTGGCTAATGGATGGTTGCTCCCCTCAAGCAACTGTAAATGATTACAGTATCTTATGATACAGGTATTTACAGGTTGCAACAGAATATAAAACATCTGGGAGGAATGTGAGAAAAGCTTCCATAAAGAGTGAATACTTCTTTATTTATATTCTAAAGAAATAGTCAAAGTTAGAAAAAACTAGCAAATATAGAACATCTGAAGAACAGTATATAAGGAAGTATGGTGGCACAAACTACTTGATTATTATATTCAGAGAGCTAAATTTACTCAGCAAAGCATATGTATAAGTAAATGGGATCAGAATAGGAGTCAAAGATAAGACTGGTGTGTAGACAAGGGCAAGTTTATAAAGAGTCATTGATGTTTGCTATGTCAAGCTGTGGAATTGTAGCAAATTGCCCTTCAAAATATCATACCTCTAGCTATTCATATTCTTCCTTAGTTCTTTCTATGAAATCTGAACTGATATAGTGATTTATGTCTAACAAAAAGAATAAAGTGAAAATCTTGCCATGTTCCTTCTAAGGCTGGGTTGGTAAAAAGTCTTGTGGTTTCTACTCAGGTCTCTTATAGTGCTAGCACTTGGTATGCTGCTTCTCAATGCCTATAAACCACAGCATAAGAATTTTGAGCTACATAGAGTGGTCACTGTAGGTGATCTGTCCATAGCCTAAGCTGAGCTTCCAGCCATAGTAGTGAGTCATGTGAATGAGCTGTTCTGGAGTCTTCAGATGACTAATACTGGCCAGCATCTACTTGTAATGCCATGAAAGACACCAAGCAAGAACTGACTAGAAAAGCCTTGGCAACACTCAGGACCATGTGAAATAGTAATTAACACTGGTTTTAAGATACTAAGTTTTGGAGAGAGTTGATAGCTAGCAGGAAATAACTAAAATAGGATCTGTTAAAGATTTAAAGTCTGGAGAGTGTTTCAGGGAAATCACTCTAGTTGTGATAGCAATGATAAACCAGAGCAAGACCTCAAAGAAAGTAATACTATTTATTGCAGAAAACAGATGAGTAGGATGAGGGCTTGAACATAAGTTAATGAAATGGAACAGATCTAAAAGACAGTACACAGATGTAAGCTGCAGGGACTGCTGCCTTGGAATCTTGCTGGATTTGGATATGGAAGAAGTGACAAGCAGAAATGACGTATTCAGGTTGTCCTGCAAGAGATTATAGGCTTCTTCCTTCTTTACTTCATTCATTCATTCAACACATGTGTATTGAACCCTGCTTTTTGTGAGAAAGGTGGGCAAAAGAAGAAAAGTTTCCTGATCTTAAGTCTTATAAGCTAGTGGGAGAAAATTAAAATGGTGTTCTCATTACACCACTGACGTAGCTACTGCAGAAGAAACCAATGGAAGCATAAGGAAACAGATCAAGTTATAAACAGAAGAGTACTCTGTGAATGAACAGAGATATCTCAAAGATGTTTAGTATTTAATTAAATCTAATCGTGGGGAACCATCATTCTACATTCTAGAAAAAGTGAATGGTAAGTGCAGGGGTGAATATTGCATACAGGGAATTAAAAGAAGAAAAGGGATATTCAGTGTAGTGGGACAGGAAAGGGGATGCAGATATGTGAATTAAGGATCAAGAAAGAAAGGTAGGAGTCAAATCTTACAAGCTCATGATAGACTTTGTATTTATTCTAACAGCATTTGGTTCTCACTAAATGTGCACGGAAGACAGTGTCTCACCGTATTTTCTGTCAACATTATTCTTTCTTTAATCTGGAGAATGAAGTGAAGAATGACAGAGTACATTTGAGGATACAAGCTAGCCGCCCAGCACAAGAAAACTCCCAGCACCTAAAATACACTAAATACTCAATTAAGTCAATACATTTTAACAATCACCATTGTTGCTATCATATTGGTGTTGAAGCTTATCATTGTCATTTTTGCAAGTAGATGGAATCAGAGTAGATGGAGTCAAAATATATTTGTGATAAAAAAGAAAACAAACATGATGGTGGTTTGACTATAAGGTAGGCAAATAAATGAGATGTGGGCCTCACATTAATTAATTTATAAAGAAGTAAAAGATACTCCTGAGTTTCAAGTATGTACAACAGGATGAAAGATGATAGCCATCTATGGGGGAAGATAATGATAAATTATATTTGTAACATAATGAGCGTGAGAGTCCCTTTAGATTCAAAGAAGAGATACTGAGTAGAAACTTAAATATTCCAGAGAGTTGAATGTGCCTGAAGAGGAAAATGTGTGATGGTAACTGAAACTGTAGGTGTAAGATTGTCCTGATAGTCAGGAAAAAGGTTTAGGATGAAGTCTTGAGGAAATCCTCCACTGAGCAGCTAAGTAGAACAGGTTTAACCCCTACAATCTAAAAATGGAGAGAAAGGGGAGACAGCAGGCACTTGTGCTGTCCATGAAGGGAAGAAATTTTCAAGGAGTATCTCACATGATTAATGTTCTGGGAAATAAGGAGAGGGGTGGTTTTTGTTGAACATACTAGCAAGGAAGTGTTGATTAAATAATGGAGGCAAAGGTCACATTGAAGAGGGGTAAAGACTGAGTAGGACATAAAAAGTAGGGGAAGAAGAGAAAAAGAAAAGCCTAAATAAGGGTCTTCTTGTTGCTGTTTGTATACTTTTGTAGTTCTTCTGTGCCTCCAATATTAGTGACTGTGTTTAAAGGTTGATAGAAAAGTTTTTAGTGAAATGAAGCCACTGAATAAACAGGAAACAGGCTAGTGCATTGTGTAGGTCCACATACAGACTTCTTTTATTGTTTCCAGAGTCAAACATAGTTTATTAGTTTAACCTGAGGAGAATGGGTTCAATACCTACACCTGAATCCTCACCTTGCCAGTTGCTATGCAATGTAGCCTTAAGACAAGTTACTTAAAATTTTTGAGGCTATGGTTACTCATATGCAAAATGAGGATAGTAATCATTTCTATTTCAAATGACTATTTCAAAAACTAATTGAGGTAATTCAAATAATGATTTAACATATAGAATCACAGATTAAGGACTTTTTTAAGATCACTATGTTGCAATCCTCATGCCTCAGTTTTCCAGGTAGTAGATACTAATGGTACACACCACATCATTTGAATTATTTTTAAAGTTTCTTTATTTATGTTAACTATGAGAGAGAGAGACTGAAAGAGAGAGAGCTATAGAATGATGGGTTCCCACAGCAGGGTCTTCATGCTGCAATCCACTCTCAGTCTCATGCACAAGGAGGCCTAGAGGCATGAACTGGGTATGTTCCCATGAAGGAAAGGAACCTGGCTTTTCAGGGTGGGCTGGGAATCAAACATGGGCCTCCCAGGTGACCTCAGCCTTTGAGCAGCAGTGTCTCCCATCATGCAGTACCAAGTCTGGGTCTTAGGGGCTTCTGTAATTGATGGTTGCTATTATTATTTCTTCCTTCTAAAACCTTGCAGATACAGAGCTTGGTATTCCTCTTTAAGATAAGCTTATATTGAAAAGGATACTTTTTTAGAGACTACTTACATCACCTTAAATAGATTACTATGGGATGCTCATATATATTGTGAACACAGAATCTATACAAACTCTTAAATGCAACTTTAAGGCCATGTCTTACAGATGCTTTATCCTCTACTAGTTAACACAGTAAAATATGAATAGTTCATTATGTCTAGAAAAGTCCAGATTTGTTTTTCTCTTTTTTTTTTTTTTTTTTTTTTTTGAGAGAGAGAGAGGTTTTCGCTATAGGGTGCATGCGCTCACCAGATAAAGAGAGACATAGAGACAGAAAATGAGAAATCACCCCCCAGGAGAGATGGTCACACCGCAATCCCTTCTCCATTCTCCTCTCAGGATCTTGGGCACACATGCACACGTGCCCGGCGTGAGTTTAAGCCACCGGGTCCAGGATGTGAACCGTGGTCGACTACGTGGGAATCCAGTGACGTAGCCATTACGCTAACTGCTGGTTCCCTCGATTTGTTTTTCTTGAAGCCCGATACATATCTGGTGTCCTTCTGCTGTATTGCAATGACATCAACAGATAGACTATGTAGATGTCAGAGTCACTTTGGTGGAGGAGCAGAGTATAGAAAATCACTGGTTCTTCATGTCAAATGTAACTTTTCCTAATGGTTTTGCAGTCAGAACTAGCCACATGGTTCTGACTGCAGACTTTACCTCAAGGAATGATTGGAAATATAAAGGAGTACTTAGAATATTTGGTGAGCACTAAGTGTTCATGCCACATTTCTAAATATGTATATTTTGTAGTTTAATGCATTTTTTAATGATAGAGAGAAATAGAAATACAGACTTAATTTTGAACATCTAATCTGGATTATTTTTAACTTTTCTATAAAAAAATTTGTTCAAAAATCATGAGTTTTTAGAAAAATAATAATTACATTCAGTTCTCTTATAACATAGTTGGAAACTAACCAATAATGACTGAATTATTAAGTCATTTTCAGAAAGTAAAGGTCAAGTCAAGTGTCTCTTTATCTCTACCATTATGCAATGGCCTGATTAAGAAAATAGCTATGGGGGCCGTTGGGAGGCATGAAGTTTAAGGGCGCTGGACTCCACATGGCTGACCATGTTTCGAGTCCTGGACCTGGTGACCTGGTGGCTTGCTTTCTTTCTCTCACTCTCTCTAATCCTGTCCTCTCACTTGTCAAATTAAAGTAAATAAAGTTAAATAAAAGAATTCTTAAAAAACAAAGAAAAGAAAACAGCTATGGTTGGGGACATCTAACACAAGCTCTGTCTTGATACATTTATCCTGCCAAAAATCATCATAAAGAACACGTTTCTCCATTTGTGTTTTTCTACTGGATACAACTATATAGGGAATAATACTGTTTTTCAGTGATCCTGAAATTTGTCATTAATTCTTTTTTCCTTTTATCTTTTGTCATACTATGATGAAATCTCAGTATAATGATTATTTGTATTCTAAGCAGAAAAAAGTATCTGTAAATATATAAAGCTTATTATTAAAGCAAATTTTATTTCATGATAGTGATGAGAGAAATGTACTATTGTGAATTTTTCATAATAAGAATGAGGAGAACATACTATTGTGAATTAGTGGCTTATAGGGTAGTGAAAAAGGTCATCAGATAACTAAAGTTTATGCTAAACTAAAGTTTATATGATAAAAAACATGAGAAATATAAATAAAAACATGCATTCTCAGATAATATTCTAGAGCAACAAGTTTCATTGCGCATTATCCATTCACATTAGCTTTTCCTCTTTGAAAACACTTAGTTTCCATGTAACATAGAAAATGTACTTCCTATAATTCTTCTACAGAATGAAACAATTGGTAGTTTATTTGATCTTTTTAAAAGCCTGCACATTTTGACTGATATCACACTTTATTTTGAAGGTGGCATGTTTCACTTGAAATACAATTAATGTAGTTATTGCGGGGCTAAAATGAATAATTAATTTAGTTTATAATAGGAAAAGATGGAAATTGGCAAGGTGAGATATTAGTACTTCATCTTGGCAACAAATGAGTGAGTATTATAAATGCTTGGATAGAATATAATTTTATTCCAGACTAAGAAAGATGTCTGATATCATTTGTAGGTATAGTTTGGTGTTCTAAAAGCACTGTAATACTTCAGAATTGTTTTGTGCATACAATATAGGTACTTTTTCCCAAGAAAAATTTAAAGGATTTTTTTTTTAAATCCAGGATATTTAGGTCAGTATTGGGTTGGGGAGGAGACTAGAAAGCAGAAGGAAAAATGACATAGTAGAGTAAAACAGGTAAGCATATGTTTTCTTTGCTTGTGACACTAAAAGCACCTTATATACATTATATACCAAAACAAAAATAATTGCAATGTTTCCATTTCCATCTTCCTTAGGAAATGCTCTTCACAATACTTGACGGTTAAAAATGTAATGATGAGATCCACAAAGCCATGCAAACAATACGTCTTTATTGCAATGGACACTTCCTGTGAAATGGATTGGAAAAGTATGATCACATAAAGGAGTCATGTTGAAATCATATTCTTCATCATGAACATCAGGAGAGTTATTTTCTCAAAAACACATCAAAATGAGAAACATTTATCTTTGGCCAGCTCTCAGTTATCCACATGTAGGTTATCTATTTTCTGGATGATCAGTTGCAATATTAAAATTTTAAATATTTTCTACTTATTATCTATCATTTTCTGCATCAATCATCTAAAACCTCAATAATAAACAGGAAAATTTAATAAAGCAAAATACAATAGGGTATAGGGTGGATGGATGTAAAATGACTCATCCCAGACTCAATAACTGATGATAAATCCCCATGTAAACTATTTTTATTACCCACTACGTTGTAGTATTTGTATGTGTAATGTAATTGGTCAAAAAAATCAAGCATGAATTTTAACATAATACATAACTGCCTATGTATTCATAGGAGGGTAGTTCAAAAAGTTCATTAAAAATTAGAATTACCATGTAAGTTTACTTTGGCACAAGAAATTTTTAAATTTTTGCATAATTTTTTTGAAGAGAAATTTTTGCTAGAGGATGTGTGTACTCACTGGAAAGATGGAGAGAGATAGAGAGACAGAAAGCAAGAAATAACTCCCCAGGGGGGATGGACACCTCACAATCCCTTCTCCTCTATTCTCCTATGGGGATCTTGGGCACACATACACATGCGCCTGGCATGAGTTTCAGCTCTGGGTCCAGGACTCAAACTGTGTTTGATTATATGGGAGTACAGTGATGTAACCATTTATGTCATCTGCTGGTCCCAAAATCTTTGCATAATTTTTTTAATAACACACATTTTCCCTTGATTTTTCAAAATCCTTTTTCATACCCTTTAACTAAAAAAAAATCTTCCCAGTAGAAACGTATTTTAGAATACCTGGATAGCATCTGACAAAAAGGAGAACCAGTCCCTAGAGATGTCTGGGTTCCTCAAAACCCTTTGTTCTTACGCAGCAACAAAAATTACAGAAATCACAATACCTGTACTAGATATTTATTGAGATCTATTTTCTAAATACTAATCTAGACAAGAGATTTATGTACTCATATACCACATCAGTAAGAAACTTTTCACTCTTTATCTTTTTTTTTGGAGAGGTTTTCGCTATAGGGCGCATGCGCTCGCCGGACAGAGACAGACAGAGACAGAGAGACAGAAAGCGAGAAATCACCCCCCAGGGGGGATGTCCATGCCACAATCCCTTCTCCTCCGCACTCCTCTCGGGATCTTGGGCATGCACACGCATGCGCCCAGTGTGAGTTTTAAGCCACCGGGTCCGGGATGCAAACCATGGTCGACTACATGGGAGTCCAGCAACATAGCCATTATGCTAACTGCTGGTCCCTCTTGAGTTTATCTTTTGAAGAATGCTATAATCACACAGGCAAATGAATAAACAAATAAGTAAAAACTTTAGATGCTAGTAAGATTAATGAAGATGATAATAATACTTGTTATTGAATAGAGATTAATATAAGAGATGGTTTAACAAAGACAGTCAAAGTATGATTTCCTATTAAAGGAGTAATACCTGGGAGGCCAGCAGGTGGCATGGTGGATAAAGCACTGGATTCTCAAATGGCCAACCAGTTTGAGTCCTGGACACAGACTTGAAAATCACTCCTGGGACAAGTGCGTACTTGCCCAAAATCCTAAGAGAGGAATGGAGGAGAGTGGAATGTGTTGTGTGCATCCCCCCGACTCTCCTGGAGGTAATTTCTCACTTCCCCTCTCTTTCTGTCTCTCTCCTGTGAGTACACACACCTTATAGCAAAAACTTGAAGAAAAGAAACAACTTAGCCTTACCCACTGCTTCTGTAGGTTCTTTTACCAGAAGGCTTTTTAGCAAATCGACTATTTTTAAGGACTGAAATTGTCCTCTTCTTTTAGGGAACAAGTGATGTTATCTTACCTTCATATAAGATTTGAATACCAGGCAAGTACAAAAGCAGATCTAAGTGGAGAGGGATAGACAGTCTCCTATGAAGACTGTGAGTCACCCCTTACCACTCGACTCTGCCCTTGGGCCTCAGCTGTGATCAATGATTTGTCAACTGGAGCAGCCTTGGAAATGGGCCCTGCTATTCCCATGGTAATATTAATATATCCCTGGCTACTGCCTTTAGTTGTCTATTGTCGTAAATGGAGGACAGTCATTCAAGGTGTTGATGGACAAGGTATGTGCACCTATGTCCTTGTCATATTGGACATGCAGATACATGATTTATCTAATTTGCTTGAGCTAGATAATACAAATGTTGGCAAAAAAGAAAAGAGGGAAAAAATGAGGCTATGAGGACTGTCAAATATTGATAGACAGGAAGGGTCTTTCTTTAGAAGAAAATTTAACAAGTGACTTTTGAACTTTGATTATGACAGACAATATAAATATATTTGCTAACACCTTGTATGTGTGTGCATTAAATACAGATAAAAAAACAATGTTTAATTTTAATACCTGTGATGCACCCTGGTATTTTCACTTCCATTATATCTCATCATTTTACCAAAATAAAGCTGTTGAATTTTGTGACCTGTAGTTCTTTTGTTTAATTAAGTTTTTTAAATTTATTTAACTTTGTTTGTTATTATTTTTGTTTTAGTTTGACCAGAGAGAGACAGAAAGAGAGAAAGGGAAAGTGAGAATGCAAGCTGCCAAGTCCTAAACTTGAACTGAGGTCAGCCATGTGGGAGTCCAGTGCCATAACCACCACACCACCGGCCGGGCCCAGTGTGATCTGTAATTGTTCTATGAAGTTAATTTACTAGGATTTGATCTTAATTTTTGAAATAAATATGAATGTGGGCCAGCTGGTGGCATGGTGGGATAAGATGGCTGGATCCCACGTGGCTGACTGTGTGGTTCAGGTCCCAAACCTGTTGGCTTGAAAAGCATGCCAGTCATGTTTACATGTGTGCCCAAAATTTCAAGAGGAGACTGGAGAAGAGATTATAGCATGGTCATCCCCCTGGGGGATCATTTCTCATTTTCTTTCCTCATCTCTCTCAGGAGCACATGTACACCATAACAATCCAAAAAACAAAGCAAAACAAAACCAGCAAACGAAAAAAACATACACTGAAGTAGAGTCTGAGGAAGGACCTTAAGGAGAAAAATAGAGAGGCAAGTCATTTATGGGATAAAGAAACGGGTTACTAACTTTTTATAGTATTTTAAACTGGACTGGTAAGAAATGTACACATGTTGGAATATTAACTTGCAAGCTAAGTAACATGTGATTAAATGCATGAAGAAATTGAAATTAAAAAAAGTTAAAGAAAAAATACATGGAACCAACAGAGTAATGGCTATGTTGCTGGACTCCCATGTAGTCCACCGCGGTTCGAGTCCTGGACCCAGTGGATTAAAACTCACGCTGGGCACGTGTGTGTGTGTGTGTGTGTGTG
>NW_006159884.1:1811053-1848882 GCF_000334495.1 Tupaia belangeri chinensis | reverse complement strand
CGATCCCAAGAGGACAATGAAGAAGAAGGGATTGTGGCATAGCCATCCCACCCTAGGTGGTGATTTCTCGCTTTCTGTCTCTCTGTCTCTCTCTATCTGTCTGGCAAGTGCACACACCCTATGGCAAAACCTCTTCAAAAAAAAAATATATATACACACACTGAAATATTGGCCAATATAAAGGCACAGAGAACAACTGTGGACACTAGAGACAGTGTTAGAGGTGGGTGGGAAATTGCAGAGTGAAAGGGAGGGAACCAAGGAAAAAAGAGAATGAAGTAGAACAGTTAAGAAACACAAAATGGGGACCAGCATTTGGTGTAATGGCTATGTTGCTGGGCCCTCATGTAGTTAATTGCAGTTCGAGTCCCAGATCTGGTGGCTTAAACTCTGCCAGCCACGTGTGCATGCGTGCCCAAGATCCCAAAAGGAGAATGGAGGAGAAGGGATTGCAGCATGGCCATCCCCCTTTGGGGGTGATTTCTCGTTTTCTGTCTCTGTCTTTCTAGCAAGCGCTTGCACCATATAGCAAGCGTTTATCTCCAAAAAAAAGAAACACAAAATGGAAAATCATCTGTTGAAGGTAATAGGCATGGTAATATATTTGGACCAATATTCAGTATTCTGGATGGAAAAGTTCATTTTCTATGCTATAATGATATACAGTGAATGAATGTAAAATTTTAAAAACCCATATATATATGTGTGTGTGTGTGTGTGTGTGTGTGTGTATGTGCATCACTCAGTAATAATTTAACTTTATTTTGTAAACAATTTTTTTCTTTAGTCATACATACATCTATATATACGTGTGTGTGTCTGGTGTGCTGATACAGTGTCAAAAACTAAGTTGTATACTCTTGCTCTAGATTATGAAATTAGGAGTGAAGAGGAAAATCTCAGGTTAATAAACCCAAAGATAGAAGCTGCACAGTTGAACATAAAATTTAACCACATTAGAATAAAAAAAAAGATACTTAACAAATATTTATTAAGCTTTTCCATTGTACTTTTGTATGTATTCTTTATTTTCCCTAGTACTCTTGGTAAAATTACTTTGGGAAATTTCAACTGGCTTCAGCTACACCGAGAAAGCAAAGAGCTATTTGGGTCCCATCTAGACTTATTAGAAGGGGCAGACTTGATGTGTGTATTCAGGAATCTCGATGTAACTGAGCTTGTTGGTGGGGGCAGGAGAGTGGGAGAAGATTAAATCAAGAAGTGAAAAAATCTGAAGGGGTCCTTTTAATGCTTTCTTTAGAGATTTTTGCTATAACTTTTTTTTTTCTGTGTGTAATGTTTTACATAGAAAGTTTTCTAAGCAGCTACAATACATTGCAGGGCACAAGAAAAAAATATTTTCTAACAAATGATAGTATTGGGGATAACAGTTAAAATTTTAACTCATTTATATGTTTTAAAATTTTCCTTTATCTAGGTCCATCTTGCTTCTCAAAGGATAGCTGAGAAATTTCATTATTTACTGTAAGTTTTAAATAATTAGTAAAGAAAATATCTTTAAATGTTTTCAGATAAATCTCAATTAAATAAAACATTTTAAAATATCACCTTGTTCATAAATTTCTTCAGCATTCTTCTTAAATTGTCCCTAAAGTATTTCCCTAAAATTGTTTTTTAAGTTTAAACTCTTCTTTTTTTTTTTTTGGAGAGCTTTTCACTGTAGGGCGCCTGCGCTCGCCAGACAGACAGAGAGAGAGACATAGAGACAGAAAGCGAGAAATCACCCCCCAAGGGGGATGGTCACGCCGCAATCCCTTCTCCTCCATTCTCCTCTCGGGATCTTGGGCATGCACGCACACACGCCCGGCCTGAGTTTTAAGCCACCGGGTCCGGGACACGAACCGCGGTCGACTACGTGGGAGTCCAGCGACATAGCCATTACGCTAACTGCTGGTTTCCAAGTTTAAACTCTTGAAGACACCTAGATATTATTTTTATGTACGATATGATGCAAGAATCCTATATATTTTTTCCATCATAATTTTCCCAATCCTTTCCTTATTGTTCTACATGATGGTACTACTGATGTAAAGCAAGATATTATTGACGCCTGATTTTGATTCTGGATTGTCTATACTACTCCATAGATCTATTACTTACCAAGCTATTCCTATCATGATCTTAATCACTAGAGGATAACCTGTTTTAATATTTGTGTTAGTTATCTCTATGGAACTGACAGTTTACTGCAGAATATATTGATTTAAAACAACAAAAACATTTATTATCTTTTACATTTTGTGCGAGTCAGAATATCCAGAGTGACTTAGCTATGCATTTATGGCTCAGGGTGTATAATGAAGCCAAGAAGGAGCCATGGTGGTAGTCATTGCTGGCTTAGTTAAGCCAGAAGATTGGCTTTCAACATGGCTCATTCTGGTGACTGGCAAGCTGGTGCTCATTGTCGGTGGACAGCCTCAGTTCCAGTCCATGTGGATGACTCCTCATGAGTGCTTGAGTATCCTTGAAGTAGGACAGCTGGTTTGTTTCAGTGTGAGATTTCCAAGAGAGAAAGTTTCTTTTCATGAAAGTTTGAAGTCACAAAGCATTACATCTCCACTTTATATCCACCCAAAGAGTAACTAAGTACAGCCTCCATTCACAAAGAATTTTAACCACAATATTTACCACAGTTTTGGTCATATTTTGAGAGATCATTATGCTTCTTGAAAAAATACTTATATATTACATTACCTTGACAAATGTTCTAATGTTTTGCTATTCATAAGTTTATTCAGGTTTTCAATCTTTTCCAGTAAGTTAAACCTTGGAAAAATTCATCCATTATGTCGTTGACACAAAGCATTCCTACATATTTTTCATAAATATAAATGTTTCACTATTTCCAAAGCACTGTCACTAAATATAAACATAAACAGGGCCCAAACAATGGGAGATAATTAGAGAACACTTTTGTTTGTATTAAGGAAATAAATACATACTTTCTAAAATTTCTCATACTTTCAAATAGTAATATTTTTATATTCATATACTTCTCTGGTTATTAAATAGTTTGAGATAATTTTGTGTTTGTTTGTTTGTTTTTGAAGACATTTTTGCTATAGGGTATGTGCACTCACTAGAGAGACAGAGAGAGAGAGACAGAAAGTGAGAAATCACCTCCCGGGGGGGATGGGCATGCTGCAAACACTTCTCCTCCATTCTCCTCTCAGGATCTTGGCCATGCATGTACATGCACCAGTGTGAGTTCTAAGCCACCACATCAGGAACTTGAACCACCGTCAACTACGTGGGAGCCAAGCAATATAACTATCTGCTGGTCCCAATTTCTTGTTTATTGTTTGCTTTTTTATTAAAGAAACTATACATTTGAAGGGGTTATTGTTATTGCAATTATTTCTTTTTTTTTTTTAATGGTTTTTGCCAGAAGGCACATGTGCTCACCAGAAAGAGAGATACAGTGAGAAGGAAAATGAAAAATCACTTCCTGGGGGTTGGGCCTGTTCCAGTCCTTTCTCCTCCTTCATCATCCTCCTGGAATTTGGGGCACACATGAGCATGCAACCTGAATGATTTTCAAGTTGCTAGGTCCTGGACTCAAATTGTGACCCCCATGTGGGAGTCCAAGGTCTTAACCACCATGCCACCTGTTGGCCCCATTAACATAGTATAGATGAGAAAATGAAACTCTATCCTTTTATAGCAATGGGTGATAGAACAACCTTCAAAATAAAACCAATCAATGGGTACATGTCGATGTTTTCATTACTTTTTATTTTTCATTTATTAATCATGGATACATCTTAATAATGTTGGCTATTTGTAGCTGATCTTAAAGATTAATAGAACGCATGTAAGACATATTATGTTTGTGATCTTTTACATGCAATTTAATACCAATTTGTTACTTGGTAGCAGTCACATTTAGTTCAATGCAAGTGGTATGGCTTTGCTACTCCATGCAATATATATATATATAATTTGCTAGAAGGCATATGTGCTCACTGGAGAGAGACAGAGAAGAAAGGTGAAAAAGCATTTTCATGGTGATGATAATGTCTCAATTCCTTCTCCCTCATATTTCCTTTCTTTATTTTGGACAGACATGCTCACACACCCTGGGATGTCTTTCAAGCCCTGAGTCCAAGACTCGAAGCACTCAATGGCCATGTGGGATCCAGCCACCCTAAACCTCACACCATTTGCTGGCCCCCAATGGAATGTTTCTTTCCTTTTTAATTTTTTCCCCCAGAGGGTAGGTGAATTCACTGCAGAGAGATAGAGAGAGAGAGAGAGAGAGAGAGAGAGAGAGAGTGAGCAAAAGTGAGAAAACAATCCCTACAGGGAATAGTCCTCCTCAATCCTTTCTCCTTCACTCCCTCTTCTTCTTGGGATTTTGGGCACACACATATGCAACCAGCATATTTCTCAAGCTGCTGGGTCTAGGACTCCAACGGTGCAGTTGGCCATGCAGGATCCAGTCACTGTAACAACCATGCCAAAGGATGTCTGGTCCCCTACTCAACACAATGTGATGTGAGTGTTAGGACTCAATTAAGTCTGTAGAAGTTGCTATAACCTCTACTGAAAAAATATGCTTCATATAAATTAGTTACTTCTAAAGATCTGAATAACAGATAAATGAAAAGATGCATATACATACAGGTACTTCAATAACGTCTTTTTGATCTGCTTCCTGATGAACATTACACTGTTAGAATTTAAAACTATATACAAGGAGTCTTTAGAAAGTCCATGAAAAATATGTCTTATGAAAAAACTATGTATGGATTTCAAATTTTTGCAGCAAAATGGATGAAGTTTTCTAGAAACTTTCAGAAGTTCTCTTACATAAAACACTGTAACATGTAGAATGAGTCAAGCTCTATGCATATTATATTAACAGGTATATTTACTTTTAACTAATTACTCCATTTTTCATCATAACCTAATATGTCTGAAAAGTACCTTAAAGCAAACACACAGATACACACACATATGCAAACAGAGAGGAGTAAGCAAAAAGAAATATTTTAGTAAATGGATAATAATAACAAAATTAGATGTAAATTTAGGAATAGCTAGAAATTTTAAGCTTTTCTCTCACAAATAATGTGTAAAGCATTAGCCACAGCTTAAGGCTGTTCATGTTGTTAAAGATTATGCCATAACTCAGTAAAATTGCAATCTTTATAAAGTTATATGAAATACTTAACTTGAAGTGCACTTAATATGTCTCTTTAATGTGATTGATATGTTAAATGGCAGCTATGGAATTTGACCACAGTCTCTAAAGATAAAGTTTCCAGAGAGCTAGTCCATAATCTGAAGTTCTTCAGCAAAATATCTTCTTTGCTGAATAATTCTCTGTTTGTTAATTAGCTGCTCTAGTCAGTTTGGGACATCTGATTCTTAGAAAAGTGATTATAATTCAATCGCATATACAACTGATTGAATGAAGCATGATTGATGGCATAATTAGGATAAGAAAACACGATCAGAACGACAGAGTATCATTAAATTTCTATCTGAGTTTATCAGAAGTCTGAATGACTATATAACTCTACCTGATTTAACTGGATTTTTATCTTCTTTACAGTTGTGACATTTAAACATTACCAGATTAATAGTGAAATTATTTTAACATTGAAATTGAAAAAAAAAAAAAGGCAAGACAAAATAAAACATTGCCTTTGGTAAGATTAGAATACCTATTGTGAACCATTAGTCCACTTACTACTTCACGCATTTTCTTATAGCTAAACCTCAACCAAAGTCATTGACAATTATCAATGTGCCACAAATGCTTATAACTCGTGAAATTTAAACATGGTAGTGAGGCATTTATTGCCCGATTATAGACATAAAGAAATTCCAGCCTTTTTATATATTCATAGAGTCAAACTGAAAAAATTATGTCTCTAGAACTTCATTCATACATAATGAATGACGTCGCTGTCAGCAATCAATCTAAAATAGCACTGGTATAATATACGCCGTAGCCAGACATGACATGCAGGCAAATAAAAGCCAATATTAATTTTTAAATGAATTTTATGTGTCAACATAGGCTCTTGCATATGAGAATTACATCACCACTGTCTATGTGCTTACATGTGTTTTCTTTATATTTTTAACTTCTTCTGAAAGGAATGTGAATGAAAAAGAGAACTAGTCAATAAAAGTACAAGCAATTCAAATCTTCTTATAGGATTATAGTAATGCATAACAGTTACTAGGATTACTGTAGAGGAAAGATAACAAACTCTGTCTAATTTCTAAATATTGGAATGACTAAATTAATAAGTGAACATACAGGAGATAATTAATTTTTAAATTAGGAGGGGAGTTTAAAAACTTCATGGAAAGATGGAATTAAGCTATGAGTGTATTTTGGTACAAAGAATTATCTAACCCATACATAGATTTTTCTTTATAGGCATTTTCCATTAACGTTTTGCAGATCCATCTAAATTTTAGGAATCAGAATGAGAAATAATAAAAACATATACAATTTATTTATTTTCTTTCTGGTATATTTTTATTATAAGTCATGCGTGCTCACCAGAGAGACAGAGAAAGTAAGAAAGAAATCACCCCACCCCAGGTGGTGGCCATGCTGCAATCCCTTCTTTATTATTCTTCTCTTAGGGTTTTGGGGCCTCACAAACATCCAGCATGAATTTTAGTCCTCTAGATCCAGGACTCGAATTGTGGTTGTTTATGTGTGAGTCCAATGATATAACCATTATGCGATCTGCTGGTTCAAACACATAATTTCTTTCTTGATAAAAATTTATGTTCAGGACCAGCAGTTAGTGTAATGGCTATGTCGCTGAACTCCCACGTAGTGGACAGTGGTTCAAGTCCCAAACCCGGTGGCTTAAACTCACACCGGGCACATGTGTGTGCATGCGTGCCCAAGATCCCGAGAGGAGAATGGAGGAGAAGGGATTGTGGCATGGCCATCCCCCCTGGAAGATTATTTCTCGCTTTCTGTCTCTCTGTCTCTCTGGTGAGCGCAGGCGCACTATAGCGAAAACCACACAAAAAAATTTATGTTCAAAACAAAGAATAACATGAAAATTATGATTTAGACTGAATGTTTAACACTAGCACCAAATTAAAAAACAATTATAAAACAACAAATAAAAATCTAATATTTATCTTTCCTATGGTGGTTTAATTTTTGTGTTGTTTCATGCTCTACACTCATTGGAAAGAAAAACAAAACTTATAACAATTCTAAGTACCAAACATATTTTAATTCCTATTTTGGAAAATATCAAGGCTGGATTGAATAAATACATGAAGCATTAAGAAAAAATAATATGAGATACCCTACAATAAAAGCATTTTTTGGTAAAATAAATACCTTATTTCTACAATGTCATTCAGTCAAATTTTTTTATAATTTATTTTTCTCGGTTCGGCTATAAATTTTTTCTTTTATACTATCATTGCTATCCTACCAAATAAGTATCCTTTTGAGTACATTTTTTCCAAGATCAATCACAGATTTTAAGATAATTTGTACTTCAAGTTGATGTTTGATGATAAGGTTGCATCAAGATTAAAGATAGTTTTCTAAAATGTTTCTCTGTTTCATAAATTACTTGAACAAGTAAATATCTACTATCTCCATATGTATTTATGTACATGCAACAGACAGTCATGGAATTTATACATTCTGTGTAACTTTATAAGCTGCTGATCATCTCTTGTTGTGATGAAGTGCCTCTGTGATCTTTAAAATTTATTTTATGTGTGTTTTCTTTGTGCCACTGCCTGTGTGAAATGCTTTATGAATTTTATCTAAGTTCTTACAATGAATAACACTTGATATAAAGTACGATGTCTTTGTACAAGAGTTTGAAACTTAGAGAAGTAGTTGTTCAAATTCAGCAGTCAGTGAAAAATGCAATAGTATTCAAACCTGTTTATACCCGAAAGCTCTCATCAATATAGTCTCCTGACCTTCAACCATTATTCACTATTATAAAGCTTACATATAGGAGAGTCCCACAGCTGCCTCGATATCCCAATATTATGATCACACACACTTCCACCTGCACTAACGATGCTTTCTCTGGCAGGAGTCAACTTCTATTTTTTGCCAAGATGTGAAATTATTACTGACATCTTTGCTTAAAGTAAGATTGAGTCAAACAACTTTTACAAAACTAATGCATATGTACATTCATTTCCACTTTGCAATTAGCCTATCACTTTATTTTTTCTTTTTTTTTGGAGAGGATTTTGCTATAGGGAGCGTGCGCTCACCAGACAGACAGAGAGAGACAGAGAGATAGAAAGTGAGAAATCACCCCCCAAGGGGATGGCCATGCCACAATCCCTTCTCCTCCATTCTCTTCTTGGGATCTTGGGCACGCACACACACGCACCTGGTGTGAGTTTAAGCTACCGGGTCTGGGACGTGAACCGCGGTTGACTACGTGGGAGTTCAAAGACATAGCCATTACGCTAACTGCTGGTCCCTAGCCTATCACTTTTTTGTTTTGAGAGGTTTTTTTATTTATTTTTTCACTATAGGGCACATGTGCTCGCCAGACAGAGAGAGACATAGAGACAGAAAGTGAGAAATTACACCCCCGGGGGGATGGTCACGCCACAATCCCTTCTCCTCTATTCTCTTCTTGGGATCTTGGGCACGCACACACACACACCTGGTGTGAGTTTAAGCTACCGGGTCTGGGACGTGAACCGCGGTTGACTACGTGGGAGTTCAACGACATAGCCATTACGCTAACTGCTGGTCCCTAGCCTATCACTTTTTTGTTTTGAGAGGTTTTTTTATTTTTTTTTCACTATAGGGCACATGTGCTCGCCAGACAGAGAGAGACATAGAGACAGAAAGTGAGAAATTACACCCCCGGGGGGATGGTCACACCACAATCCCTTCTCCTCCATTCTCCTCTCGGGATCTTGGGCACACACGCACATGCGCCCAGTGTGAGTTTTAAGGCACCGGGTCCGGGATGTGAACTGCAGTCGACTAAGTGGGAGTCCAGCGACATAGTCATTACGCTAACTGCTGGTTCCCAGCCTATCACTTTTTTAAACATCTGTTATGGTATGTGCTTTTGATAGCAATGACAATGATATTGACAGATTTGGATCCCCACCATTTGGTTCCCAATAAGTTCTCAGTGAAGGTTTCTTGAGTAAATGAATATATAAATGAGATAACAAATTAATAGATTAATAAGAATAACCCAATTTGCTGAACTCTCTTTGACATCACTTTTAGTGTTTTAGAAACACACACATTTGGGGCCAGCAGGTGGCATGGTAGATAAGGGTGCTGGGATCCCACATGGCTGACCCCAGTTCAAGTCTCAGATCTGGGGGGTTGCTTTCTCTCTCTCTCTCTGTGTGTGTGGGTGTGTGTGTGTGTGTGTGTGTGTGCGCGTGTGTGTGTGTGTGTGTGTGTGTGTGCGTGCGCGCGCGCGTGTGTGTGTCTCTCTGGTCAAATTAAAAAATAAAATGAATGAATAAATGAAATTAAATAATTTTAAAAAAAAAGAAAAGAAAAAGAAAAAGAAACGCACACATTCATGAATAGAAAGCAAAGAAATCAGATTTAGCCTGGATGGCAGTAGACAGGTACACATGTATTAATGGGTTTTTAAACAATCACATAAATGTTTATTTCTCTGGGCCTCTTTTCTTACCTGCAGAGTAGTTGAATCAATCCATATATTGCTATATTAATATGCTCATTCTGTTCTGTCATCAAGCCTTAACTGGAAGCTATTTTCTACCAGGTATCTTATCCAATACTGACTACTAAAGCAGATGCTCCTCAGCAGAAGATTAGTTAAAAGAAAGTTATAGTGATGTTCTCTTTTAAGGTATTCAAAGGTGCCTAGCTGCATAGCTACAACCTTATGACTTATGTGGCAGATCACTTTATCAACTGATAAGCTTTGTTTGAATTTATAATGTTTTAAAAACCCAGCTAGGTGCTGCTTTATAGTTTGGTCATTCTACTCACTGAGATAGTTTATGCCTAAAGTCAGACTTGTGTTTATGCATATGTATATATCAGCTGTGCTTGCTATTGAAAATATTTAGAAAAATTAATATATTTAGTAAATCAATAAAATGTGTGTGGGAGGAGGCATAAAAAGCAACCATAGATATCAGAGACAGTGTGGGAGGATGGTGGGACATGGCAGAGGGTGAGAGATGGGAAAGCAAAGATGGGGAAAAAAAGCAAAATATACAAGAAACAAGAAATGGAAAATTATTTGTTGATGATAACATGTATATTGATGTGCTTGATTGAGCCAATATACAGTGTATTCTGGATGGAAAATCTCGTTTTGTATGCTGTAATGATGTATAGTGAATGAATGTAAATAAATAAATTTAAATTAAAATAATAAATAAATATATAAATAAAAGGAACAAAAGAACTAGAAAGAAAAACAATTGAAATAATACAAAGATTTCTTAAGTTTAATACCATAAAACTAAAATATTACATCAGTAGAGAGTGGGAAATTGAGGGGAATATAAATGAAACCAACTTTTGTCACCTTCTTTTGATTTATACACTTAGATGCATCAGAATCCAGTAGGGAAAAAAACTTAAAAACAAAAATCAACTTCTATCTAAATAACTTTGGTTTTAACTGCATCAATTTTGATCTAATGGAGAAATGGAGGAATAATTTAAAGATAGGAGCTATCAAAACAAAATATTAACTAGTGATTTTCCTTTCTCGTGATCATATAACTTTCAGTGGGAGGAACTCTCCATTTGTTACTCATCCCCAGTTTCACCTTTCCTCAACTAGTTCTCATACTTTGTCACCTATAGGAAAGAATTTGCATGGTCATAAATGCTCTTTTTTCTCTGCCATTATTATTTTGACTTCAGAGCAATGCATACTAAATCTAACTATTCCCAAAACCCAAATGTTTATCATATAATAATTTATCAATTACAAAGTCTCTTTCTCTGGTCTCAAAGTGTTTAAAAATGTTTAAACACTTTGTAGAGTGGGAGTCAGAGAAACAGCAGCTAGTTACACTCAGCAAAATTTCAAATAATTCTAACGATGACACCTCAGGTCATGGTTGGATGAAATCTACTGTTATAAATTTCAGAGATGGCAAATGTGGATATTAGTGAAAATTAACGATTAAACAGCTATGATAAGATTTTCTAGGAAAAAGAAAATCAGTATGTTCTTTAGGTCGTGGTTTTCTTTTTTATGATTTTTAATAAATACGTACCGCTAGGTTCTGTGTAATTTAAAAGAACTACATCATCTAACTTGTCGGCCAATGCCATTTTGTGGCAAAGACATTCAGTATGGTTTTATAAAAAGAATATCAAAAAATGGTTATGCTTCTCTTTTGCCTACTATAGAAGTAAGATCGAATACTGCTGTTTGTGTGCATGTGAGTAGACATTACTAGTATTCACCAATATGCACATTTCTTCACTTATGAGTACTAGCAGACCCTACTTCTTTTCTTTCCTTTCAACAGGAAGAGGTCATGTGACTAGTTCACATGACAAATCTAATGGACTTTATGGGGAAGTGACGTAAATCACTTTCAAGCTGAAGCATGGAAAAGCTTTGTTACTTCCCCAGTATCTTACCCTATTACATGACCCTCCTCAAGCAGCCTGGAACTCTGAGTGGCAATGTGGAGAACAGTCTCTATGAAAGGCATCTGGGGCCACTGGGGGTGGTATATGAGAGATAAATAAACCTTTGTGATCTCAGACCATGCCAATGTGTGGTTGGCTGCTACCTCTGCAAAATCTAGCTCATTCTGGCTAATCTCACAGGCACTTTAAAAATCTTTAAAAACTTTTATCTTATTAAAATGCTCTGACATTTTGAAAATATTTAATCAAAACTTTTTTAAAAAAAAATTAGTAAATAGGACTGCCAGGTAGTGAAATGGTAATGCAACACTGCTATACAGATCCCAGCTGAGAAGGTCCCAAAGTTTGCATCTGGTGCCTCCTTGTGCACCTTGGCCATATGCCTGTGCCCATGATCCACAGTGGCTGGGGCAGGGGTGGACTGTGGCATAAAGACCATAATCACAGTGCCTGGCTCTTTCTTTCACAGATAAAATGAATAAAATTTTTCAAAATCTATAGTAAATAAAGATATATTTAAATGCAAGCATTTTAAGATGATGTAATTTTCTAGTATTTCATGCTTTTTATAGTTTATTAACATAGTAACTAAATACTGAATGCAAAATGCTATATCAAAAAAGAGCATTGTCAATCTTACATATACAGACATAGCTCAAAAACAACAACAGTAGATCATAACTTGAAAGTGCACAACATAATCGATGTTCTTCATTGAACAAGATAAATTGTTGATATCCTTTACTTGATTATCACACACTGGATACATGTTTTCAAAACCATATTATACTCCAAAGAAATTATGAAAATGATAAAGTATTAAAAATTTTAAAATCCAGTAATCTGTAAAGTTTAAATTATGTCATCATAAAACCATTTGTTCTAACTTTTGTTATTTTTTCTGTCAGATTTAAAACTTCTCAGATAGGGACGAGCAGCTAATGTAATGGCTACATTGCTTGACTCCCATGTAGTTGACCACGGTTTGAGTCCTGGACCCGTTGGCTTAAACTCACACCGGCGCATGTGCGTGCATGCCCAAGATCCCAAGAGGAGAATGGAGGAGAAGGGATTGCCGCATGGACATCCCCCCGGGGGATGATTTCTTGCTTTCTGTCTCTCTGTCTCTCTCTGTCTTTATGGCGAGCGCATGCGTCCTATAGCAAAAAACTCTTTAAAAAATAAAATAAAATAAATAACAAAAACAAAAAAACACCTTTCGGATAATGTTAAAATTACAGATATTAAGAATAAAAATGAGTTTTAATGAAAAGAACAAGAAAAGTTATGGCTAGAAATTGTTCATAAGACTTAAATAGCATTCACTTAAAAATGAGATGAAAATGTATTAAAAGTGTGAATTTTCTGAAACATCATGCTTTCCTGAGGTTGCTTGTTCTGTGAATTAGAATTTATTTTAAACATCTACTTTCTAAAGCATTTCTTTATTCTAAAACTTACCTCTGCTTACTTATCTACTTTCCGACATCTATAAGCATGTCTATATTTTATAAAAATATAAAACCACAGGACAAAGAATACCTGTAAAAAGACATTCTTTTTCTGAATGCTCTGACACGTTGGCTGCTTCTATTAGCTGGCGCTACAATAAAAACAATGTTCAAGGTGTTGACGATTATCTCAATAAATGACTTTTCCAATTATCAAGCTCTTCAAATTCACTTTTGTACTTAATGTAGTGTAAAGCTGTTTATTGCTTCTTTATTCCAGGGTCAGAAACATTCTTTTTTTCATCTCCCTACTAGCAGCAAGTGTGAGCAGGTGGAATACTTAACCATGTTGTGAATATCCAATATGAGCAATAAACTCAACCTTCCTAAAATGTTTATTAGCGATTCCTTTATGAGCAACCCAATGATGCTGAACAAGCATTTAAAGACTCTCCTCAGTGTAAGTACCCTATTTTGTGCTTCCTAATTTGGTCTCACAGATCCAGAAGTAAAATCTAAAGATTATTTTACAGAATAATGCACGCTAATCTAACCCTTTTTTTTTTAAGGGGGAGAGGGAGAAGGAGATAAACAGAACTATTTCTTGATATGGATACAACTCAAACATCAGGGATGGCAGGTAGAGAGTTGACAACCAGCCATGAGGATTCAGCAGCTAGCGCTAGCGAATTCAGCAAATCAGTTCAATGGAGTCCAGTTAAGAGAGTTCTTACAAAATACATAAACTACACCCTGATTCCAAAGGAATAGATGCTAGGCTTACAAACACTATTTAGCAAAATTTCTGGAGTGAAATATTTCTTTAAATCCACCCATAGTTAGTATGGTATGTCTTTCTGTTAGATGGCTTACCATAAATGCTAAATAATGTATGTTACTGGGCTACAATGTGGAATATGTAAAAAGGTCCATAGGGAAATATTGCTATATTAATATGCTCATTCTGTTCTGTCATCAAGCCTTAACTGGAAGCTATTTTCTACCAGGTATCTTATCCAATACTGACTACTAAAGCAGATGCTCCTCAGCAGAAGATTAGTTAAAAGAAAGTTATAGTGATGTTCTCTTTTAAGGTATTCAAAGGTGCCTAGCTGCATAGCTACAACCTTATGACTTATGTGGCAGATCACTTTATCAACTGATAAGCTTTGTTTGAATTTATAATGTTTTAAAAACCCAGCTAGGTGCTGCTTTATAGTTTGGTCATTCTACTCACTGAGATAGTTTATGCCTAAAGTCAGACTTGTGTTTATGCATATGTATATATCAGCTGTGCTTGCTATTGAAAATATTTAGAAAAATTAATATATTTAGTAAATCAATAAAATGTGTGTGGGAGGAGGCATAAAAAGCAACCATAGATATCAGAGACAGTGTGGGAGGATGGTGGGACATGGCAGAGGGTGAGAGATGGGAAAGCAAAGATGGGGAAAAAAAGCAAAATATACAAGAAACAAGAAATGGAAAATTATTTGTTGATGATAACATGTATATTGATGTGCTTGATTGAGCCAATATACAGTGTATTCTGGATGGAAAATCTCGTTTTGTATGCTGTAATGATGTATAGTGAATGAATGTAAATAAATAAATTTAAATTAAAATAATAAATAAATATATAAATAAAAGGAACAAAAGAACTAGAAAGAAAAACAATTGAAATAATACAAAGATTTCTTAAGTTTAATACCATAAAACTAAAATATTACATCAGTAGAGAGTGGGAAATTGAGGGGAATATAAATGAAACCAACTTTTGTCACCTTCTTTTGATTTATACACTTAGATGCATCAGAATCCAGTAGGGAAAAAAACTTAAAAACAAAAATCAACTTCTATCTAAATAACTTTGGTTTTAACTGCATCAATTTTGATCTAATGGAGAAATGGAGGAATAATTTAAAGATAGGAGCTATCAAAACAAAATATTAACTAGTGATTTTCCTTTCTCGTGATCATATAACTTTCAGTGGGAGGAACTCTCCATTTGTTACTCATCCCCAGTTTCACCTTTCCTCAACTAGTTCTCATACTTTGTCACCTATAGGAAAGAATTTGCATGGTCATAAATGCTCTTTTTTCTCTGCCATTATTATTTTGACTTCAGAGCAATGCATACTAAATCTAACTATTCCCAAAACCCAAATGTTTATCATATAATAATTTATCAATTACAAAGTCTCTTTCTCTGGTCTCAAAGTGTTTAAAAATGTTTAAACACTTTGTAGAGTGGGAGTCAGAGAAACAGCAGCTAGTTACACTCAGCAAAATTTCAAATAATTCTAACGATGACACCTCAGGTCATGGTTGGATGAAATCTACTGTTATAAATTTCAGAGATGGCAAATGTGGATATTAGTGAAAATTAACGATTAAACAGCTATGATAAGATTTTCTAGGAAAAAGAAAATCAGTATGTTCTTTAGGTCGTGGTTTTCTTTTTTATGATTTTTAATAAATACGTACCGCTAGGTTCTGTGTAATTTAAAAGAACTACATCATCTAACTTGTCGGCCAATGCCATTTTGTGGCAAAGACATTCAGTATGGTTTTATAAAAAGAATATCAAAAAATGGTTATGCTTCTCTTTTGCCTACTATAGAAGTAAGATCGAATACTGCTGTTTGTGTGCATGTGAGTAGACATTACTAGTATTCACCAATATGCACATTTCTTCACTTATGAGTACTAGCAGACCCTACTTCTTTTCTTTCCTTTCAACAGGAAGAGGTCATGTGACTAGTTCACATGACAAATCTAATGGACTTTATGGGGAAGTGACGTAAATCACTTTCAAGCTGAAGCATGGAAAAGCTTTGTTACTTCCCCAGTATCTTACCCTATTACATGACCCTCCTCAAGCAGCCTGGAACTCTGAGTGGCAATGTGGAGAACAGTCTCTATGAAAGGCATCTGGGGCCACTGGGGGTGGTATATGAGAGATAAATAAACCTTTGTGATCTCAGACCATGCCAATGTGTGGTTGGCTGCTACCTCTGCAAAATCTAGCTCATTCTGGCTAATCTCACAGGCACTTTAAAAATCTTTAAAAACTTTTATCTTATTAAAATGCTCTGACATTTTGAAAATATTTAATCAAAACTTTTTTAAAAAAAAATTAGTAAATAGGACTGCCAGGTAGTGAAATGGTAATGCAACACTGCTATACAGATCCCAGCTGAGAAGGTCCCAAAGTTTGCATCTGGTGCCTCCTTGTGCACCTTGGCCATATGCCTGTGCCCATGATCCACAGTGGCTGGGGCAGGGGTGGACTGTGGCATAAAGACCATAATCACAGTGCCTGGCTCTTTCTTTCACAGATAAAATGAATAAAATTTTTCAAAATCTATAGTAAATAAAGATATATTTAAATGCAAGCATTTTAAGATGATGTAATTTTCTAGTATTTCATGCTTTTTATAGTTTATTAACATAGTAACTAAATACTGAATGCAAAATGCTATATCAAAAAAGAGCATTGTCAATCTTACATATACAGATATAGCTCAAAAACAACAACAGTAGATCATAACTTGAAAGTGCACAACATAATCGATGTTCTTCATTGAACAAGATAAATTGTTGATATCCTTTACTTGATTATCACACACTGGATACATGTTTTCAAAACCATATTATACTCCAAAGAAATTATGAAAATGATAAAGTATTAAAAATTTTAAAATCCAGTAATCTGTAAAGTTTAAATTATGTCATCATAAAACCATTTGTTCTAACTTTTGTTATTTTTTCTGTCAGATTTAAAACTTCTCAGATAGGGACGAGCAGCTAATGTAATGGCTACATTGCTTGACTCCCATGTAGTTGACCACGGTTTGAGTCCTGGACCCGTTGGCTTAAACTCACACCGGGCGCATGTGCGTGCATGCCCAAGATCCCAAGAGGAGAATGGAGGAGAAGGGATTGCCGCATGGACATCCCCCCGGGGGATGATTTCTTGCTTTCTGTCTCTCTGTCTCTCTCTGTCTTTATGGCGAGCGCATGCGTCCTATAGCAAAAAACTCTTTAAAAAATAAAATAAAATAAATAACAAAAACAAAAAAACACCTTTCGGATAATGTTAAAATTACAGATATTAAGAATAAAAATGAGTTTTAATGAAAAGAACAAGAAAAGTTATGGCTAGAAATTGTTCTTGAGACTTAAATAGCATTCACTTAAAAATGAGATGAAAATGTATTAAAAGTGTGAATTTTCTGAAACATCATGCTTTCCTGAGGTTGCTTGTTCTGTGAATTAGAATTTATTTTAAACATCTACTTTCTAAAGCATTTCTTTATTCTAAAACTTACCTCTGCTTACTTATCTACTTTCCGACATCTATAAGCATGTCTATATTTTATAAAAATATAAAACCACAGGACAAAGAATACCTGTAAAAAGACATTCTTTTTCTGAATGCTCTGACACGTTGGCTGCTTCTATTAGCTGGCGCTACAATAAAAACAATGTTCAAGGTGTTGACGATTATCTCAATAAATGACTTTTCCAATTATCAAGCTCTTCAAATTCACTTTTGTACTTAATGTAGTGTAAAGCTGTTTATTGCTTCTTTATTCCAGGGTCAGAAACATTCTTTTTTTCATCTCCCTACTAGCAGCAAGTGTGAGCAGGTGGAATACTTAACCATGTTGTGAATATCCAATATGAGCAATAAACTCAACCTTCCTAAAATGTTTATTAGCGATTCCTTTATGAGCAACCCAATGATGCTGAACAAGCATTTAAAGACTCTCCTCAGTGTAAGTACCCTATTTTGTGCTTCCTAATTTGGTCTCACAGATCCAGAAGTAAAATCTAAAGATTATTTTACAGAATAATGCATGCTAATCTAACCCTTTTTTTTTTAAGGGGGAGAGGGAGAAGGAGATAAACAGAACTATTTCTTGATATGGATACAACTCAAACATCAGGGATGGCAGGTAGAGAGTTGACAACCAGCCATGAGGATTCAGCAGCTAGCGCTAGCGAATTCAGCAAATCAGTTCAATGGAGTCCAGTTAAGAGAGTTCTTACAAAATACATAAACTACACCCTGATTCCAAAGGAATAGATGCTAGGCTTACAAACACTATTTAGCAAAATTTCTGGAGTGAAATATTTCTTTAAATCCACCCATAGTTAGTATGGTATGTCTTTCTGTTAGATGGCTTACCATAAATGCTAAATAATGTATGTTACTGGGCTACAATGTGGAATATGTAAAAAGGGTGATTGTGAAATATATGAAAAAAAGAGGGACAGCAGGTGGCCTGGTGACTGAGGTGCTGGACTCCCACATGGCCGACTGGTTTGAGTTCTGGACCTGGCTGCTTGTTTTCTCATTTTCCCTCTGTCTCTGTCTCTATCTCTGGTCATATTTTTAAAATAATGATGATCAATAAAATTCAGTATTTAAAAAGAAAAAGAAAAACAGAAATAGAGAACTTCAAGCTGATTCATGCTAGATGCTTTCTAAATTCCATTTTTATATAACTTATAATAAATGTAATTTTGTATAATTGTGTATCATTTATATATAGATTTTAATATATTTGGCACAAACATTTTTACCAGCCTATCCTGGCAGTGCAGTCAGCAACTTCTGAACTGCAGTGCTGGAGGACCCATGGCTAACGGCAGGTTAGGATGGAGCTCTCAAGATAATCTTCTTTATCATTTATGAGTGAGAACCTTTCAAAAATGCACTTTGGGGAGACAGCAGGTGGCGTGGTGGCTAAGGGCACTGGACTCCCACATGGCCGACCGTGGTTCAAGTCCTGGACCTGGCGGCTTGTTTTTCTCCCTCTCTTTCTTGCTCTGCCCCTCTCTGGTCAAATTAAAATAAATAAATAAAGATAAAAAAATAATTTTTAAAAAATGTACCTTAAGTAAAATTTTTATTTCTACTGTTCTTTATAGTTTATAAGTTGCTTTTGCAGCAATATAGTTTATATAGAACCCATCATCTGAGAACTGCTGTTCATTTTAGGTTCTGGTTTGGTAATAATGAACAGGAACACAGCGATTCAGACTTGCCTTTCATTAGTTACCTCGCAATTTAACCTTATGTTCTTTACTCTGAAGTTGTTTCTCATTTGCAAGTGAGTAATAACTAGGTTTACCTTTCAGAGTTATTGTGAGGAATTTATTAGTTAACACATGTGAAGTCTAGCTCAGAGTAAGTGCCTAATAATGCTCCACTGGGAACAGATGGAGCAGTGGTCACATAAGACACTCTGCAAAGCTGATCCCAATGGGGAGGTTCCAGGTTAATGTATGAATGTCCAGAGCCCCTCTGAATAGACTGATTATGCATGTGCCAAGATCCAGGGCTGACTGTGCCTGGGGATAGGTTGTTATCTTGGGCCCCTATTAATGTAAACATGCACACTGACTTTGTGTTGAGAGAGCAATTCTTATACTTAAAATGTAGAAACCTGAGATCTCTCACAACTGATAATTATTTTTTTTAATCCTTTTAAAAGAATTATTTAATTAATTAATTTATTTCTTTTTCACATGAGTTTTGCCAGAGAAAGAGAGACAGAGAGAGGGAGAGTGAGAAAGCAAGCCGCCAAGTCTGGAACTCGAACCATGGTCAGCCATGTGGGAATTCCAGCCCCTTAACCACCATGCCACCTGCTGGGCAAGATAATGAATTTTAATATAAGCAAACAGCAAGAACATCATCACTGTGCTCATGGTTTGCTGTGAGAAGACTGCATATCTAAGATAATGGGCACCAAAAGCCGTCCATCCAGGATAAAATCACTGCTTTGATACATCCTAAGTATTCTCCAATGTGGAAATGCCAATGATTAATACCAGGTTCTCATCGTAGTGAAATTTTGTTTGGTTTCTTTTTCTCTCTCATAGAAGGCATAATAAATAAACTAAAAAGACCAAAGTTTTGGCTCTATGGTGCACTACTACTGATCAAGAAAAGTCAAATCCCACATGGTAATGGTGATCAGGGTTCAAATCCCTGTCTGAGAAAGTCTGAAACATGCTAGGCAGATGTTAATGTGCCCTTGGATTTGGTGGACTATAAGAGTGGAGGAAGAGGATTGCCATGATCAAACTCTGGGGAGTTTCTTTCTCTCATAAATAAATAAATAAATAAATAAATAAAATTGTCCTAAAAGTATATTTCAGTTGGTTATAACACTTTGTTTAGTTCTTGTTTTTTTAGAGAGCTATTTTTTTTTTTTTTTTAGAGAGTTTTTTGCCATAGGGCGTGTGCGCTAGTCAGACAGACAGAGGGAGACAGACAGAAAGCGAGAAATCATCCCCCAGGGATGATGGCCACGCCGCAATCCTTTCTCCTCTCGGGATCTTGGGCACACACGCACACGCACGCGATATTCTTTTTTTATGACCAAAGCAGCCTTCAAACTACTCCTTATTTTGTAAATATGATTTCCCAAGCTGAAAAGATTTCGAGAGATCCTTTCAAGGTGAGCCACCTTCCAGAAAATTCTCTCATGCATGAATAAATATGTTATGGCATTAAATTGATTAAAAAAGAATACTTAATGTAATTATGCACACTGTCTTTGTGTTGAGAGAACAGTTCTTGTACTTAAAATGTAGAAACCTGTGGGACCAGCTGTTAGCATAATGGCTATGTCGTGGACTCCCACGTAGTCGACCGCGGTTTGCGTCCCAGACCCGGTGGCTTAAACTCACTCCAGGTATGTGTGCATGTGTGCCCAAGATCCCGAGAGGAAAATAGAGGAGAAGGGATTATGGCATGGCCATCCTCCCCTGGGGGGTGATTTCTCATTTTCTGTCTCTCTGTCTCTCTCTGTCTTCCTGTCAAGCACATGTGTCCTATAGCAAAACCTCTTAAAAAAAAAAAAAAGAATATCAAAGAGTATTTCTGTGCTTCATCTTCCTTCTTTTCCTCATTTTGCTAAAACTGCACTTCTCTGTACTGGTTTTTCCTCTCAATTTTAAATGACTATAGTATCTGAAGTTGTTAAATATACTCTTACCAAACAATTTTGACAACTTTGAGTTTTCTATGAGTTTGTACATACTTCACTGAGAAAGTTAATTTTTTTTTAGAGGTTTTTTGCTATAAGGCGTGTACGTTCGCCAGACAGACAGAGAAAGACAGAAAGCGAGAAATCTCCCCTCCAGGGGAGATGGCCATGACGCAATCTCTTCTCCTCCATTCTCCTTTGTGATCCTGGGCCCGCATGCACACTCACCTGGCGTGAGTTTTAAGCCACCGGGTCCGGGATTCAAACTGTGGTCAACTACATGGGAGTCCAGCAACATAGCCATTACGCTAACTGCTGGTCCCTGAGAAAGTTAATTTTGAAATGAGTTATTAAATATAAGCATATCTCAGGACCAGCAGATGGCATAACGGTTGTGTTCCTGGACTCACACGTAGTCAACCACGGTTTGAGTTCGAGTTCTGGACCCATTGACATTTAACTCACACTAGGTACATGTGCATATATGCCCAAAAATCCCAAAAGGGGAATGAAGGAAAAGGGGTTGTGGTGTAGCCACTGGGGGGGGGGGAGTGATATCTCTCTTTCTCTTTCTCTCTGTGTTTCCAGAGAGCACATGTGCCCTATAGCAAAAATCTCTCTTTAAAAATGCACATATATATGTAGGCATATCTCATTTTATGGCACTTGACTTCATTATTGCATTCATAGATACTGTGTTGTCTACAAACTGAAGGTTTCCAGCAACTCTGCCTTCTCAGACTAATGGTACCATTTTTCCAAGTTTGTGTTCACTTGCTGTCTCTGTGTCACATTTGTTTACTTTCACGATATTTCAAACAGTTTCATGCTTATTATAGCTGTTATAGTGATGTGTGATCAGTGATATTTAATATTACTACTGTAATTGCTTTGGGGTACACACCCATATAATATGACATGTTTAATCCATAAGCATGTGCATTCTGACTACTCCATTAACTGGTTGTTTCTCTGTCTCTGTCCTTCTCCTTTGATCTTCCTATCCTCTGAGATACAAAAGCATTAAAATTTGTTCTATTAATAATGCTACAATGGTCTCTAATGTTAAAGTAAAAGAAAAATAATATATCCCTCATTTTAAATCGAAAGCTAGATACAGGGGACCAGCAGGTGGCATGGTGGTTAATGTGCTGGACACTCCCACATTGCCAACCACGTTTCTAGTCCTGGACCTGGTGGCTTGCTTACTCCTTGCTCCACCACCCCTGTGTCTCTCACTGGGCAAATTAAAATGAATGAATACATAAGGTTAAATAAATATTTTTTTTAAAAAAGCTAGAAATAATTAAGCTTAAATGACAAAGATGTAAAAAGCCAGGATAGGCTTAGAGCTTGTTTTCTTGAACCAAAGAGTTAGCCAGGTTATGAATGCAAAGGAAAGTTCTAGAAGGAAATTAAAAGTGCCACTTCAGTGAACACACAGATGATAAGAAAGTGAAACAGACTTTTTGCTGATATGAATAAAGCCTTAGTGATTTGGATAGAAGTTCAAATCAACCACAACAATTTCTTAAACCAAAGTCTGTCCAGAACAAAGCCATAACTCTTTTTAATTTTATGATGTCTGAGAGAGGTAAAGGAGCTTCTGAAGAAAAGCTCGAAGTTAGCAGAGATTGGTTCATGAGATTTAACAAACAAAACCATCTCCATAACAAAGAAGTACAAGGTGCAGCAGCAAGTGATGAAGCAGAAGGTATAGCAAATTATCTTGAGGATCCAGCAAGGATTATTTATGAAGGTGGCTACACATAATAACGAGCTTTTGTAGACAAAACAGACTTATATTGGAAGAGAAGTTAACATCTAGCATCAATGCTTCAAAGAACATGTTAACTCTCTTCTTAGGGACTAATACAGCTGGTGACTTTACTTTCATTCAATGTTCGTTGGCTAGGCCAAAATGACCCTTAAGAAATATGCTAAATCTACTCTGTCTATGCTCTGTAAATAAAACAACAATGCCTGGATGAGTCTATGTTGAAATGCACTACTCAGAAAGGAAGATTCGTTTCAGGATATTACTGGTCACTGACAATGCATCTAGGTACTGAAGAGTTCTCATGGAGATATTCAAGGAGATGGATGTCATTTTTTTTTGACACATACCTTTTGTCCTGAAGCCCATGGTTATTAAGTAATCTTGACTTTTAAGTCTTATTAGTAAAGAGATACGTTTGGAAAGGCCGAGAGCAGGGCCAACTGATGGACTGCTGGTTAAGGCAACTGGATCCCACATGACCGACTATGTGACTTGAGTACTGGACTCAGAAGCTTAAAACAAACAAACAAACACTCTCAGGTGTGTATTTCCAAAATCCCTAAAAGAGAAGTGGTGGAGAAGGAACTGCAGCATGACTATCCCCCATGAGGATTGCTTCCTCATGTTCCCTCTTTATTTTTTTCTGTCTCTCTCGTGAGCATATGAGTCATCTAGCAAATTTTAAAAAGAAAAGAAAAAAGGCTGCAGCTGCCACAGAGTGATTCCTTTCATGAATCTGGGTAAAATTAATTGAAGGTCTTGAAAGCTTTTTTCACAATAGATGTTATTAAGAAAATCAGTGATTCATGGGAGGAAATCAAAATATCAACATTAGTAGGTGTATGGAAAAAGTTGATTCCAGTCTCATGGATGACTTTGAGGAGTTCAAAACTTCAGTGAAGGAAGTAACTGCAGATGTGATTAAAATAGCAAAATACCAAGAATTAGAAGTGGAACTCAAAAATTTGACTACATCACTACATCACATAATGAAACGTGAATGAATGAGGAGTTTCTCTTATGGTTCAACAAAGAGAGTGGTTCTTTGAGATAGAATCTATTCCTGGTAAAGGTGCTGTGAACATTTGTGGAATGACAGCAACGGATTAAGACTATTGCATCAACTTAGTTGGCAAAGCAGAGCTGGGGTCGGAGAAGACTGACTGCAATTTTGAAAGAATTTCCACTGTGGGTAAAATAGTCCCAAACAGCATCATATGCTTAAGAGAAATCTTTGTGAAAGGAAGAGATCATCTACGTGTCAAACTTCATTACTGTCTTATTTGAAGAAATTAGCACAGCTGCCCCAACCTTCAGCAACCATCACCCTTATCAGCCAGCAGCCATCGACGTGAAGGCCGGCTCTCCCAAAACGAGTACAACTGCTGAAGCTTCAGATGATTGCTAACATCTCTTAGCAGTAAGTATTTTTTTTTTATTAAAGTATGTACATTTTTAGACATAATACTATTAAACATTTAATATAGTGTAAATATAAACTTTATAGGTATTAGGAAGTCAAAAAGTTTGCATGGATCACTTTATTGTTATATTTACTTTATTGCAGGGATCTGCAAATAAGCCTGCACTATCTCCATGGTATGCCTGTATATTTGAACTATGTATTAAATGCATTCATTTTAGTCATTTAATTTCTTAGAAAAGAATATTTCCCTTCTTTTGCTCATAGTACAAAGTCTGCCATAGTAAAGTGGAATAGTAAAGGTATATATCACAATATTTTCTTGTTTTTCAAGTAAATGTATATGATAGGAGATGATAATTCAGCAATTTGATATTTTTGAAAAACTTGGAGAGAAACAAAAACTGTCTATCTAAAAATGGAATGTTTTTAATGACTGTATACATTTTGATGTAATGAAATAAAAACTATAGAAATTATGTAAGTACAGAAAAATCTTTGAAATGTTCATGTATATTTTGAGTAAAAAGGAAGAAATACTATAATTATAGTGCCATTTCTGTGAATAAATGTAGAGAAATCTCTCAGAAAATATTTAGAATGCTAAATTACCTTGTCTCATGTGGTTACTAGATTTTTTATTTATTTACCAATTTTAAATGCACCTATAATAAACTTTAAATAATAACAAAACAAAAAAGTTTTGGAGAAATGTTTTGCTGTTTTATTATGAACAAGCACACTAATAAGGGTTCTAACATGAAAAGTTAAAGCTGTATATGTAGAATTTAAGTAAAAGAATAAGAGTTTTTAAACTTCCCAGTGAATAAGAAATACCTAAAAACATTTACCTGAATAGAAGATTTGCAAAGCTCATTTCTTGAAGACTCGAATAATCTAGCTTGATATGTCTTCCAATACATTATTAATACAAGTTTTTTTTTTTTCTTCTACGTAGAATTCACACTTGCCAGAGGGAGACAGGCAGAGAGAAGATAAAGCACTCCCTATGGGGAATGATCACACCAAGCCCTTCTCTATCCTCTCTCCCTTCTTTAGGAATTTGGGCACACCTGCACACATGCCTGGCTTGTTTCTCCAGCTGACACATTGGTCAGCCATGTGGGATCCAGCCACCTTAACCACCAGGCCATACAGCTATTCCCATGTTACTTTTTTTCTTAATTTATTTTATACATTCAATCAATATACATCATTTATCTTGTGAAGTATATTTACCCAACATGAATATCCTTTATGTCAGTCTAGTTTAGGATATTACACATTATCATCAACAGATAATGCATTTCTGTGTCCTGTAAATGTCTTGCCTCTCTATTTTTCTCCTTAATTTCTTTCCCCATACTCTACCCCTCTTTTTACCCTCTTACCACACTGTTTTCAGTTTCCCTAACCATTTTCCATGCTTCTATATCCTCTAGTCTTTTAGTTATATTTTTAAGAATTATCTCTGGGCCAGTAACAGGCATGGTGGTTAAGGTGTAGATCCTACATGGCCAGCTGCAGAGTCTGAGTCCCAGACCTGGCAGCTTGAAAACCAAATGCATGCATGCCCCAAATCCTGAGGTGAATGGAGGAGAAGGGATTGCCTAGCAGTGTGGCCATCCCCTCTGTGCAGTGATTTCTCACTTTCCCTCCCTTTGTGTTTCTCTCTGCTTTTAATATTTTTCTCTCTGGTGAGCATATGGACCCAATGGCAAAAATTTAAAGGAAAAAAAAAAGTCTCTCAGATAATCATGATGCATGTGACCAGCAAGAAAAAGTAGACTTAGTCTGATCTTAATTTGTACTTTACTATGTTTTTCTAGTGATTATCCACATGATGGACCATAAAGTGTTGGAGAAAGGTTTTTTTTGTTGTTGTTGTTTTTCTCTTTATCTGCAGTTCTGTAACACACTCAAGTGCCTTCTAACAGTAGTTGTGGTAAAAATAGCACTCTTGGCAGTAGTATGAATAATGGTAGTGGGAGAAGAATATTAGTACCAGAAGCAGCAGTAGAATTAGAGCTGGCAGCAGCAGTACTAGTAACATTGGCTGCTAATACAATACTTCTCCAGCATTTGCTATGGGAAAAGGCACTGCCCCCAGCCACAAACCAGAGCCAAACATTAAAAGAAGAGAAAAGAATAATGTACGATAATCAGGTTTAGCTCTGTTTCATTTCCACCAGAGGAAGGAAAAGTTAGGAAAAGCCAAAAAGGTTCTGGGGAGTTTATAGGACACATCTAAGAGAGCATCCTGACTAAATTAGGATACGAAGGCCTGTTCCTGGGGAAAGTTTTGACACAAGATGAACACAATATATCCCCAGGTCTTTTTGCCACTAATTCTTGAAAATTGATAGCTCAGCCATAAAAAATTAACTGAGTTCTACAATATTCTCTATACTTTCCGAAAGTGCTAGCGGTTCACTTTCTCAGTCTGCGGGGTTATCCAGGGCTCTCCCGTGTTTTGCTTCTGCTCTGTGACAATCGTCTTCGGCCCCTCACGACTGCATTCCTCATGGCCCTGACTGCCATGCCTTTCTCTCTCTCTTACTCTCCCACCTCTTTCTTTCATCCTTCCTCCGTCCCTTTAAATATAGCACATTTACTAAATTAAAGCCGAATCCCAACGAAATTGAAGTTTCCAGTTTAGGAGTACTTAGGCTGTATGGAACAAAAACAGACTAGCAGCTGTGGCTAGACATGAGGCGATCCTGCCTAGAGCAAGACATTTCATGTTTCACGATATTCCTCTTACGATGAACAAGAAAATAGGCTTGACATTTAATTTGCTACTTTTCTTCGTCTAGCTAAAAGAGGCAAGAGGAGAACTGGATCCAGATACATACTGGCTCCGGTGCTCTCTCCCTGGAGGATGCACTCACACATTTATTTTTAATAGCAGACGGGATGAACATGGCCGTACTGAACATAAGGACAAAGAAGCTATAGTCTCTGTACTGAACTGAGTCTCATTAGGCAGGTGTCTAACTCTTGGGTTGTCAGTCTTCTCCTGAAAATGACGTACCTGCCCTCTGGCTTTGAATACACAATTTTCCAATGAGTGGTTTCTGTCTTCTTCCAAAAGTATAATATTCTTTTGATCAACAGTTTCTTTATAAGAGCTCTGAATTAATGACCAGGAAATTTTACTCTTAAATATCTGCCATTTTCATTCAAGTTGTTCAAGTATTAACACATATTATTCATATTACTCAGAGAACTTCAGCAAAGGGAGGACAGTACAACCAATATCCTAGCTTTCATAGGCTTTCCTCTCTTCTGTGACAAGCAATTCAAAATAAATGTGAACTTTTATAAAACAGTCAAGCACCAGTTTTATAAATATGAGCGCATAAAATGACTTTTAGTTCTGGAACAAGGGCGTTCTGGTAGGTTTTCCTGTGATGGAATAAATATCTTCATTTCATCCCTTCATATTCCAGTATCTGATATTTACCAACTCCACTGAATGCAACACAAGACCTGTCAAATTATCAAATTCAAATTATAATATCTACCTTTTCGGTATGTTTTCTGTTGGAAGTATGTGGAGACAGACCAGAGATGGGATAACGGGCCAGGGCAGCATTGCTTCATGCCTGAGAAGCTCATGTTTTCTAGTGGTGCAGACTGCTAAGAGCCCTGTCATATTTAGTCAGGAATCACCTCTTCATTCCAAAGTTTACTTTGCACATTTGTGAGTGTCTTCCTGTAGATATTATCCTGGCACGGGGCCATTCTTGTCCTTGTACAGGGCAAGATGGAAGTGCCAGAGAGTTAGAGTTTCTGGGAGGAGCCCTCTGCCAGTTGCTGGATGGAGATTTGATGGATACATAACCCATTTCTGCACCTGGAGATAATAAATCTGAGGTGTGTTTCACACTGCCTCCCAGACTAACTAGAGGCATTGCTTCTTGGTTATAATAAGAGTGTAATTGATTTAGTGTAATATGCTCAGCAACACACTCTTCATAGACACCTTTCTTTATTGTTCTATTTCTATTAAATATTTTTTTATAATTTTATTTATTCATTCATTTATTTTGATATGCCCAGAGAGAGAGAAAGAGAGAAGGAAAGTCAGAAAGCAAGCCACCAGGTCTGGGGTTCGAACCATAGTCAGCCATGTGGGTGTGTCCATCACCTCAATCACCATGCCACCTGTTGATCCCCTTGTTCTACTTCTTTGTTCTCCTGAGGGATTTTGAGGACTTTCTTCATTCATTTGAGAACTCTCTTGAAGCAAGTATTTAACTTCAAATTCTTGTTTAGGACTTGATCAAGATTATATTTTGGAGGCCTTGGCTCTCGCAGATAGGTGACTACCTCAGCTCTCCTTTATGCCATCTCATATCCTCTCTCTGTCTATGTGGTCTCTGAAGCAGGAGAGCCAGGCTTTGTTCAAGGTAGTTCCTGGCCCCCAAGAATGCCACTATAGAACCTGTCACTTCTTCTTAAGGCAAAGGGATGTAACTGCAATAGTGTCACTCCTGCCACATTCTATTAGTTAAAGTAACCCACAAAACCTTCCCACAGAAACAAGGCTGCTTGAGGACACCAAAATGATGAACTACCCACAGGGAGTATGAAGAATACATCCCCACAAGTCAGCCGTGCAAGGAAAAGGGTAGGAGGAAAGTCTAATACTGAGCATGTGATTGATCTCACACCTCCATCACTCGCTGACAAGCAGATATTAAAAATAGACCAAGGATAATTAACTGTAGCTTTTTAGTCCTTTCCATTTTTTTAATCAGAAATTATGAAGCTCTCATTTGTGCCCTGAATTTTGCTAGGCACTGTGGGAAACATCTGCCTGGCTGGGCACAAGCAGGTAAGTATTTTGGTCATTTTTTTGCTTAGCATGATTCCCTATGGCTAGAATGTCCTCGTGCTGTTCTGCCTAGATACCACTTAGTCCTTTGATTCGTTGTTATCTTCTGTTTCTTCTTCTAGTCCATACCAGTGTCACCTTCTTTAGCAATACCTTCTCTGATCTCCCCATCTCAGAGCTCTTTGAACTTTTGAGAAAAGTTAGCTGAGTCCCATTTTTCAATTGTTTCTTTCTTCTCACTCATTCTAAAGTCCATGAGAATAGAGATCCCTGTTATTTTGATATGCCCAGAGAGAGAGAAAGAGAGAAGGAAAGTCAGAAAGCAAGCCACCAGGTCTGGGGTTCGAACCATAGTCAGCCATGTGGGTGTGTCCATCACCTCAATCACCATGCCACCTGTTGATCCCCTTGTTCTACTTCTTTGTTCTCCTGAGGGATTTTGAGGACTTTCTTCATTCATTTGAGAACTCTCTTGAAGCAAGTATTTAACTTCAAATTCTTGTTTAGGACTTGATCAAGATTATATTTTGGAGGCCTTGGCTCTCGCAGATAGGTGACTACCTCAGCTCTCCTTTATGCCATCTCATATCCTCTCTCTGTCTATGTGGTCTCTGAAGCAGGAGAGCCAGGCTTTGTTCAAGGTAGTTCCTGGCCCCCAAGAATGCCACTATAGAACCTGTCACTTCTTCTTAAGGCAAAGGGATGTAACTGCAATAGTGTCACTCCTGCCACATTCTATTAGTTAAAGTAACCCACAAAACCTTCCCACAGAAACAAGGCTGCTTGAGGACACCAAAATGATGAACTACCCACAGGGAGTATGAAGAATACATCCCCACAAGTCAGCCGTGCAAGGAAAAGGGTAGGAGGAAAGTCTAATACTGAGCATGTGATTGATCTCACACCTCCATCACTCGCTGACAAGCAGATATTAAAAATAGACCAAGGATAATTAACTGTAGCTTTTTAGTCCTTTCCATTTTTTTAATCAGAAATTATGAAGCTCTCATTTGTGCCCTGAATTTTGCTAGGCACTGTGGGAAACATCTGCCTGGCTGGGCACAAGCAGGTAAGTATTTTGGTCATTTTTTTGCTTAGCATGATTCCCTATGGCTAGAATGTCCTCGTGCTGTTCTGCCTAGATACCACTTAGTCCTTTGATTCGTTGTTATCTTCTGTTTCTTCTTCTAGTCCATACCAGTGTCACCTTCTTTAGCAATACCTTCTCTGATCTCCCCATCTCAGAGCTCTTTGAACTTTTGAGAAAAGTTAGCTGAGTCCCATTTTTCAATTGTTTCTTTCTTCTCACTCATTCTAAAGTCCATGAGAATAGAGATCCCTGTGTATTTGGAGATCCCACCATTTTCCAGCATATAGCATTGGACCTAATAAATAGTTGGCACTCAATATCATCTGAATGAGTTAATGACTGAATGAACAAGTGAATAAACTTTAATGGTGGGTCCTGCTAATTACCTGTTCTATTTCCTTATGGTTATTCTCTGGAAATGCATCTTTAAACGTTCATTCTTTTTATATTGTCATTTTTTTTCTTTTACAGCAATATATAATCACAACTCAATAGCTAAGGGATATAAAGGCAATCAAAATCCCAAAGTTATCAAGTCACAATTTTTAATAACTCTCTGAGAATATTTTTGCTTTTTTCCTTCTGTAAATTCAAAATCTATACCATTATCACTATATCTCATATGTTTCTGATAGATTCCACATCTATTAATTCACTGTATGCATACATGTAATTGGCATCCTTTATAGTTTATCTAAAAATTACCATACAGATGGTTCAATTTCTTTTTGCTTTACCCTTGAAAGTTAATCATTTAGCATCTGATTTTTCCTGTAGAATATGTGCTGTAAAATGCAATGACTGCAGTGACATAATCTGGTGTATAAAGTTTCAAACTAATTTCTGCTTCTGAGTTATAATATTTGAAGTTTTACCTGCCTAGTCTTATTTTGTGAAATTACATTTATCACTGAAGAAGAGGGGTAAAAATTATTTATTGGTTTACTAAAATGAAAATTGTTTACTATTAGTCCACAGTATATATACACATTGTGTGTGTGTGTGTGTGTGTGTGTGTGTGTTTATGCATGTGTCAGTTGATTACATTAAACATTGAAAAGTCAAGGTAATCCCAAGTTAGGGTGCATATCAATACCTATATATATATATATATATATATCATACATATAATCTCATCTACAATTTTCTAAATACAGTACAAGTTAAAGTATAATCACTCTATAAAGAATGCCTTTCTAGCACTTCATTGCCATAAACTCAACTGAGGATGGCATAGTTTAGATAAAATACAAGTGGACAATATTTACACACTTTTCAATGAATAAGCTCTTCTAACAAACCTCTGCCTGGTATTTGCCAGAAAAAATATGTATTATCTCTCAAGAAAGAATATTGCCTGTCTTATAAATGCTGTGGCTGGCACAAAATCTTGCAAATCCAACAAAGTTTAAGTTCTTCGTAGACATAAAATTTGTCATTCCAATCCCGAGACTGTATATACTTAACCTTTTATAGTGCTATCCTTGAGAGAAGTCAGCTCACTTGAGAGCACACTGATATTTCACAGTTCAGTAGGATCCTTCTCTTGAAGCAAGTATTTAACTTCAAATTCTTGTTTAGGACTTGATCAAGATTATATTTTGGAGGCCTTGGCTCTCGCAGATAGGTGACTACCTCAGCTCTCCTTTATGCCATCTCATATCCTCTCTCTGTCTATGTGGTCTCTGAAGCAGGAGAGCCAGGCTTTTTTCAAGGTAGTTCCTGGCCCCCAAGAATGCCACTATAGAACCTGTCACTTCTTCTTAAGGCAAAGGGATGTAACTGCAATAGTGTCACTCCTGCCACATTCTATTAGTTAAAGTAACCCACAAAACCTTCCCACAGAAACAAGGCTGCTTGAGGACACCAAAATGATGAACTACCCACAGGGAGTATGAAGAATACATCCCCACAAGTCAGCCGTGCAAGGAAAAGGGTAGGAGGAAAGTCTAATACTGAGCATGTGATTGATCTCACACCTCCATCACTCGCTGACAAGCAGATATTAAAAATAGACCAAGGATAATTAACTGTAGCTTTTTAGTCCTTTCCATTTTTTTAATCAGAAATTATGAAGCTCTCATTTGTGCCCTGAATTTTGCTAGGCACTGTGGGAAACATCTGCCTGGCTGGGCACAAGCAGGTAAGTATTTTGGTCATTTTTTTGCTTAGCATGATTCCCTATGGCTAGAATGTCCTCGTGCTGTTCTGCCTAGATACCACTTAGTCCTTTGATTCGTTGTTATCTTCTGTTTCTTCTTCTAGTCCATACCAGTGTCACCTTCTTTAGCAATACCTTCTCTGATCTCCCCATCTCAGAGCTCTTTGAACTTTTGAGAAAAGTTAGCTGAGTCCCATTTTTCAATTGTTTCTTTCTTCTCACTCATTCTAAAGTCCATGAGAATAGAGATCCCTGTGTATTTGGAGATCCCACCATTTTCCAGCATATAGCATTGGACCTAATAAATAGTTGGCACTCAATATCATCTGAATGAGTTAATGACTGAATGAACAAGTGAATAAACTTTAATGGTGGGTCCTGCTAATTACCTGTTCTATTTCCTTATGGTTATTCTCTGGAAATGCATCTTTAAACGTTCATTCTTTTTATATTGTCATTTTTTTTCTTTTACAGCAATATATAATCACAACTCAATAGCTAAGGGATATAAAGGCAATCAAAATCCCAAAGTTATCAAGTCACAATTTTTAATAACTCTCTGAGAATATTTTTGCTTTTTTCCTTCTGTAAATTCAAAATCTATACCATTATCACTATATCTCATATGTTTCTGATAGATTCCACATCTATTAATTCACTGTATGCATACATGTAATTGGCATCCTTTATAGTTTATCTAAAAATTACCATACAGATGGTTCAATTTCTTTTTGCTTTACCCTTGAAAGTTAATCATTTAGCATCTGATTTTTCCTGTAGAATATGTGCTGTAAAATGCAATGACTGCAGTGACATAATCTGGTGTATAAAGTTTCAAACTAATTTCTGCTTCTGAGTTATAATATTTGAAGTTTTACCTGCCTAGTCTTATTTTGTGAAATTACATTTATCACTGAAGAAGAGGGGTAAAAATTATTTATTGGTTTACTAAAATGAAAATTGTTTACTATTAGTCCACAGTATATATACACATTGTGTGTGTGTGTGTGTGTGTGTGTGTGTGTGTGTGTGTTTATGCATGTGTCAGTTGATTACATTAAACATTGAAAAGTCAAGGTAATCCCAAGTTAGGGTGCATATCAATACCTATATATATATATATATATATATCATACATATAATCTCATCTACAATTTTCTAAATACAGTACAAGTTAAAGTATAATCACTCTATAAAGAATGCCTTTCTAGCACTTCATTGCCATAAACTCAACTGAGGATGGCATAGTTTAGATAAAATACAAGTGGACAATATTTACACACTTTTCAATGAATAAGCTCTTCTAACAAACCTCTGCCTGGTATTTGCCAGAAAAAATATGTATTATCTCTCAAGAAAGAATATTGCCTGTCTTATAAATGCTGTGGCTGGCACAAAATCTTGCAAATCCAACAAAGTTTAAGTTCTTCGTAGACATAAAATTTGTCATTCCAATCCCGAGACTGTATATACTTAACCTTTTATAGTGCTATCCTTGAGAGAAGTCAGCTCACTTGAGAGCACACTGATATTTCACAGTTCAGTAGGATCCTACCCTTACCATGTCTAAAATCTTAGAAAAAGATCACTAGAGTAATTATCTGTCCACCAGGTAGGGATGTTAATGCCATTATTAAATGAATGTTAATGATAGGAAACAGGGTGCATTCCCAGGGGTGGTCAGCAGTATTTCAGAAGAATATCCTATTTTTTCCTCATGATCTTTTTCCCATTATTTACTTTTGTATATTACAGACTTAGAACATAAACTAAAGTGGGTGAGACTTGCAGGTGGTATGGTAGTTGAGGCACTTGACTCTCAAATAGCTGACTGTTGTTCGAGTCCCAGATCGGGAAGTTTGGTTTCTTACTCTCTCTTCCTGTGTGTGTGTGTGTGTGTGTGTGTGTGTGTGTGTGTTCCTTGTCAGCACATGTGCCCTTTAGCAAAAAATAATAATAAATAAAATTAAAATAAATCATTCAAATAAAAAGTGAAAAACATTGTAAATGCTTCCTGTTTGTTTATAGTGGGACATTTCTGAATTTTTAAGACAAAACTATTATAATAAGTTTCAAAGCACTCTAATTTTTGTTTCATTAAACCATCTGTCTATTAGTTCAGAATCTAAGAAAAAAACACTAATATTTTTTAGTGTGTATTACAATGTACAAGTAACATTTTAATTAGAGGAACTGAAAATACTTTTCAGACCATTGGCAGAATTGGGGAGAGTGTTTGAAATTATTTTTAAATTAATTTTTATGCCATCTGTTGATTTATTTTCCTTTAAATATCAATTGTCCTGCATAGCACTACTTCTAAGACTAGCATTGCTTTTTCCAGTTTAGGAAGCCCAGTCACTGGTGGCCAGTTCTAGTTAGTGAGCAATATACTATTTCCTTCATTGTCCTTGTCATTATGTATAGCTAATGCTTTCATATAAAATGCTTATCCTTGGAATAGTAAATTCTATGCATGGTCCTATAGACAATTATATAATTTTTAAAGTTTGGCTTTGAATTAAATTTCAAAAATTTCAGTGTATTACAAACTCTTGTGTAGATGGGATTATTGTCTCCTATAAACTCAGCCTTGAATTAGGCATTAAATAAAGTGGTTGCCGTATACTTAAGTGTTACCATGGTAACATTTCACATATTTATCTATTGTTTAAAGTTATATTGTTAGTATCATACTCACATCAAATAAATCAATCTTGTAACATCATTAGTGATTCTACCTATCTAGGCCAGAACATCATACATGTGTGACCTCAATGGAAAGAAATGTTCAAGCTAAATGTACCTTCTAGATTAGCTAAAAATATAAACCATAAAAAAGGCCATGAGGGGTTACTTTCATAGTAGTATAGTAGTGAAACATACTATATGAGGTGTCTTTAAAATGTTCATAGGAAATGTATATTATGGGGGGAAAAGTGTGCATAATGTCAAAATTATTTGCACCAAAATATGCTTGTACTAAAAATAAAAAATGAACTTGTACTTTAATTCCATTTTTTCTCATTAACTTTTTGAAGTTCCTTCCTATGGTTATTTTTCTGAGTTCAGCTTCCTAGGAGTTCTTTTGATTTTCTTCTAAACCATATGAGAGCAGCATCCTGAAATGGCAAAATTCAAGCCAGAAAAAGACATGAGAAAAACATTTGGACAACTTTAAAGAAAGGAGATAGAGATACATGAATTTTAAAGTTTTCATCTTGTCTTTAGGATTTCAAATTTTGATAGCCTTAAAGTGTTCAGATTACTGGTTTGAATAAGTCTATAGAATTGACTACAAAAGTGAAACTAGAATTGGAAGCTTGGCTAAAACATGTGTTCCTATTCATGGATATCAATAAAATTATAAGTAAACATGTCAACATGTACATGGGTTGTTCAATTATCAAGTAATTATTTTGCCTAAGATTTAGGATAAACTCTTTCTCTCACTGTCTCTTAATAGATCATAACTATGGATGCAATCTATTTTCATCTATGGACTTGCTTTGTTTTCAAAAGAGAACTGTGCAACTAAAATAATGCACATGGAAGGAAATAATCCATACCAATTCTAATTTTATGTTTGGCCAAAATTTAAGTTTAGAGACATTTAAAGTAGAGCTGACAGATAAAATATGAGATTTCTAATAGATTTAAATTTAAAATAAAAAATTGTTGCATGAGCTACTTTTATTCAAATATTATTCACCGTTTTTATGTAATTCATATTCAGCTGGACAGTCTATATTACTAAAACTGGCATCCTTCATCTAAGCTTGTCACTTACCATAAAGTTTTACATTTATAAATAGCATGCAGATACCATATGCATTTATGTTCCCTTTTGAAAGATGTTCTTATCCTACAAGTTACAGAATTTTTAATATGATTGAATGAAAAAGCAAACATTCTGACCAATTAATTACAAAACATGAGAAAACTTGTGGATGGTCAGCTATTTGACTAGTTGTGGGCAAATGTCAATGCCTGGGCAAATATTAAATGATAAAAATTGTATTTTGAGATGGTAGTCATGATTTCCACATGCTGTTGTAGTTTTTTTAAAGAATCATCTTATTTAACATTATTTATTTATTTATTTACTTATTTTAATTTGACCAGAGAGGGACAGAGCAAGAAAGAGAGAGAGAAAGAGAGAAAGCAAGCCACCAGATTTGGGACTTGAACCATGGACGGTTATGTGGGAGTCCAGTGCCCTTAACCACCATGCTGCCTGCTGACCCTTACATGCTATTGCAGTTTCTCAAATGCAATGAAATGATTGCAAATATTATGGAGTGAGTGAACCTTTTCTTTCTTTCCTTCACTTCTTGCTTCCCTTCTTTTTTCTCTCACTGTGGTAGCTGACCTCACAGATAGTCCCATACCCTTGTTTTCTGGTTATTTATGCATTTGTGTAAGTTATTCTCTAATTGTATCAGGGATGGTTGATGTAATCAATTGCATTTAGCAGCAGTGATGATAGATTTATTCCAAAGCACAGTCCTAAAAGACATGGAAGCTTTTGCCTCTCTCTCTTTGATCCTTAACTTCGGGTGGATCTTGTTTAAGGGGGTCAATACATGTCTTGAGAGGGTCATACAGTGAAGTACTGAGATCTCTTCCTAATACACAATGAGAAAATGAAGTCTGATACTTCAGCCATGTGAATGCGCTATTTTTATTTATTTATTTTTTATGTTTTGAGAGTTTTAGCTACAGGGTGCATGTGCTCGCCAGAAAGACAGAGAGAGACAGAGAAACAGAAAGTGAGAAATCACCCCCGAGGACGGATGGCCATACTGCAATCCCTTCTCCTCCATTCTCCTCTCAGGATCTTGGGCACGCACGCACATGCACCCACCGTGAGTTTAAGCCACCGGGTCCCGGACTTGAACCGCAGTTGACTACATAGGAGTCCAGCGATATAGCCATTACACTAACTACTGGTCCCTGAATGCGCTGTTTTGGAAACAGTTCTTCCCACCCCAGTAAAGCCTTCAGGTGACTTTAGTCCTAGTTGGAATCTTGCCTGTAACCTCATAAGATAACTAGGACCAGAATCACCAACCTATGACCATTTAAGATGGTTAACTCAAATTGAATGAGCAAAAAATATATATTGTTTTAAGCCACTAAGTTTTGGAGTAATTTTCTATGTTGCAAACTGTAAGTAATATACTCAAGAAATCTTTGAAAATATGTTTAAAAATAATCATTGAGGGCCAACTGGTTAAAGTGCTGGGTTCTCCATGACTGATGGTGTTGCTCAAGTCCTGGACTAGTGGCTTGAAAATTACACAACACACATGTGCATGAGTGCTCAAAATCCTGAAAGGAGAATAGGGAAAGGATTGAGGCATGGCCATGACCCCAAGGGGTGTAATTTCTCTCCCTCTTTCTTTCTCTCCCTCTTTCTCTCCCTCTTTCC
>NW_006159884.1:1775287-1811037 GCF_000334495.1 Tupaia belangeri chinensis | reverse complement strand
TTTCCCTCTCTCTTTGTCTCTGTTGATTACATGTGCCCTATAGTTACAAAAAGAAAAAAAGAATAGTAATTGAAGATTTTATACTAATAATTTCTTTTATCTAAATGCCTCTTGAGTTAATTTGTGGTATTTATATAAAATCTAGACCATTCTTCTTATTTTATCTGGGCAAACGTCTTCATAGCTCTACATATGCTAATATGCAACTTGTAGGAGACTAAACCTCATACAACATGAGTGACACTCTCAACTTGATGACTACTGTTTCCTTTTTCTTATAGATGGATTTACTGACCCTAAGCAATGACCTGAAATGCCTACACCTAGTAGTTATTCTGTATTTCCTATGATGATTTATTTCTCTACTTCTGAGATTTTCATGTCTATACATACTCCCTAAAGTGGTTCATGTAAAATAAAAATCATTTAAATTCTCCATAATTAAGATACCAGTAAATTTATGAACAGATTTACATGGTCATAATATTAAAGACACAACCTATACATAAGGTAAAACTTTATTTTGTACTAGACTAGCACATAGCTGCCTCCCTTCTTGAGTTCCTTATTTGTATTTTGGTGGCTCAAAATACCCAGTTGGCATCAACGACATTCCTTTCCATTTTGTGATTTTTGTTTTCATTTGCAAAGGATCACTTTCTCAGGTTAATGTTTCTGCATGTTTATACTTAAGACTATCTTGGGAATACTTGATCACATTATATTGCCCTGCTAAGTTTAATCCACTGGAATTCTTGCAAAATGTAGTCATAAATACGTGACTCTCAGATTTATGGTATTGGCCATGTTTAATACAACCATACTCCATGGTATAGTATTTTTCTTATAAATCTAAAGACCTCAACATATTTGTGATTCATCTGATTTTAAAACACATAAAAGACTTTCTTAATATTAGAAGACTACATTTTAGTCACTACAAAATACTTAGAAACTACTATGTATGTTAATCTCTAAAAATATTGCTGAAATATCAAATTACTAAGTACTGAATATTTTAATTCATGTTGAGTATACTTGCTTTTTAGCTGAAAAATAAAAGGCCATTATATTATGTTTGCATGAACCCAAAGAAACAGGTATATTAAATGCTGTAAGTCTTGAAACAATGGGTTATTTCTTCACCAACTTCTTTAAACATAACTGGTGATGACTAAAGGACACAGACATTCTGAATTTCTCAAAAGTAAAGCGACTGTTTTTCTAACTGTTCCATTACTCCATTAACATAAACCCTTTATATCATAATTACACAGTGGAATTAGTGAAATATTGACAAATGACATTTTAAAAAATTAGTTTGATAAAAGTAAGTAAATTATGTAAAAGAGTTTACAGTCACTTATACAAGCCCAAATGATTTTATTAAATAGATATAAATATTTTTAATACAAAGAATGGGTTTTTAAGACTTTCAAAGCATTATTTTTTTAAATAAACCACATTCATGTGGTTTAATTTATTTATTTACAAAGAAATATTGAGTCCTTCCTATCTATATGCTTTAGGTATTAAGTGCTGGGTTGAAAAGGCTAATAATTGTTATCACTACCTTGTAACTAATATGATGTAAAATATCAACATTGAATATAAGCATTATCTAGGGATAAAATGAGCTATTGTAAAATGACAGCAATGATTAGAATGTGTTCCCCAAAAATTCATGAGTAGAAATTTGGTTTAGATAGGATTAATAGGGTAAAAATTTAATCTAGCTATAGGATCAAGAGTGGGAACCCCATGGTTAAATTCTGGTAGGTTCAAAAGAAGAGAAAGAGACAGACACATAGACACATGTTGTACTTTTTCCTTCTCACCATGTGATCATTTATGCCACCTCAGGACTCTGTAAAGGGTCTCCATACAAGAAGACCCTTACCAGATTGGTCCATTGATCTTGGACGTCTAAAACTATAATTTAAATAACCATTTTTTCTTTTTTATTTTCTTTCTTTTGGGAGAGGTTTTTGCTATAGGGCGCGTGTGCTCGTCAGAAAGACAGAGAGAGACAGAAAGACAGAAAGCGAGAAATAACCCACCAGGGGGGATGGTCACACCACAATCCGTTCTCCTCCATTCTCTCGGGACCTTGGGCACACATGCCCGGCATGAGTTTAAGCCACAGGGTCCGGGACTCGAATCGCAGTTGACTACATGGGAGTCCAGCGACATAGCCATTACACTAACTACTGGTCCCAATAAACATTTGTTCCTTATAAATTCCTGAGATTCAGGAATTTCTGTTATGAGCAACAGAGTATAGACCAAAATGGTCACTTCATATATATATATATATATTGGTAGAGGTTTTTGCCATCAATACATCCATTCATCAGAGAGAGAGAGAGATACAGTGAGAGAGAAAGTGATAAATCATCCCCCAGAAGAGATGGTCTTGCCACAATCCCTTCTACTCCATTCTCCTACTGGGATCTTGGGCACAAATGCACACGCAAATGGTGTGAGTTTCATGCCACCAGATCCAGGTCTTGAAGCACCATCAGACATGTAGGAATCCAGTGACATAACTGCTTTGCCATCTGCTGGCCCCACTTCATAATTTTGAGAGGGCTAGTGGAGCATCCTGTAGAGTATTTTCTGAGAATACTGAATCTATAAAACTTTGATTACCAGTGCTGTGAAATTGCAGGAATTTCATGTAAGGTAAATAAAAAGGTAAGGGCAGATGTTTAGTCACAGAGGGAAGTTAATGACAATTACTTTTAATTCTGAGTGAATGTGGATCTAGCATGCATGTATTGTCAGAAAATTTTAATATCCATAATTTTTATTCATGACTGTATAATTATTCCTATTGTGTTTTTGACCAGATACCTATTTTCTTTTTCTCCCATTTATTTCTATACTTTCTTATATTTAATAAACATTGGTTAATTATTTCAGTACACAATTTTGTCAGATACTGCTATAGTTAGACTATGCCCCTCAAAAGTTCATTTGGTTGTATTGTGAAGGTATTAAAAGGGTGGAAGTCTAATCCCTCTATGGTTGAAAGATGGGCATTTGGGGATGTGATTAGTACTAGATAAAGTAAAGATTTCCTCAGAGTGGGGCCTCCATGATTGAATATTTGTAGCTTTGTAATAAGAAAGAGAGAGATCAGTGCTGACACAGAAACAAACCTACATGCTCTTGCTCTGCCTTTTTTCTCATTATGCCCCCTGCACCACCTCACAGTTCTGTAGGGAATCCCTAACATGAGATCTTTATATTATTTAGTCCCATGACCTCGGACTTCCAAAACCATGAGCTAATAAACCTGTGTTCTTCATAAATTACCCAGACCTGGGTATTTTCTTTATTAACAGAGAATGGACTAAAACAAATACCAACCTGAATATGGTGCTCAAGTTATCATCTAATTATTAATCTATATATTTATATATAATACCTACTTCATAGTGTATCTGCATTAAATGTTGAAAGAATAAAGCAGTTGAATATCCATAAGTGGTTAATAAGAGTATAGGAAAGGAAGTCTGGGAGAAAAAAAAAGAGAGACAAGACATTTGTGGGACAAAGAAATGATTTATTGCCTATAGATGATAATTGCCTATAGATAATACTATACAGATGATAATATGTATAATATTCTCGACTGGACTAGTCTAGGGTGTATTTCAAGTTGGGTAAATTCTCTTTACAAAATTATTTATAGCAAATGAATACTTTAAAAAAATAAGAAGGATTAAAAAAACAGTAAATTTGAATCTGATATTAAAATTATGCTGCACACATAGTTATTAGCTATGCCATATTTTATAGTAAATACCCCTTTGGAATGGCCCAGAGATATAAGGAATACAAAATTTGTTGTTTTGATATAAATGTGAAAATGTTATGTTTGTTCTTAGTAAAAAATACTTAAGCATAAGAAAAAAATGATGATGATTAAGCAGAAAATCACAATGCAGTTGATGAAATTATCAAAGAATCATTAAAATCATAGTCTTGTTAAAATGCAATTGTCTGTTTTGTAGTAAATTCTAATTCTAACTTAAATGAGAATGAATTAAATATCAAAGAAAGAGGAGGGTCTGAGAAAGGACATTTAGAAGAAAAATAGGGAGGCAAAGCATTAATGGCACAAAGAAATGTGGTATTATCTGGTGAAGATATTTTATAGTTTTATCAACCTCGCTAGGGAGAAATGTTCACCTGTTGAAAAATTTACTTTGTAAGCTAAATAATGTGATTGAATGTATAAAAAAAAAGAAATAAAAAATGTAAAAACAGAGGACACTGAAAGTATCTAGAATAATATCACTAAAATAAATATATAGATTATGTGGTAGGCAGTTAGTTAGCCATGAGCGAGCAGCCCTAAGAGAAAAGCGAAAGGCTCACCTAGCTTCAGGTGCCAGGAGGGTGAGGCAATTTGCCATATTAATTCCTTGAGGCTTGAGGGAAGCATACAGGGATAGTTAGTAGATTTTCTTTTGTCAAAAGGACCCAGACAAGCATTTGGTCATTAATACCATAGACTAATTGGGTGATCTAATTGAGGCAACCTGACTTGCACTGGGCGTACGTAATTAGGTGACCAAATTCCTCACTTTGCCTGTGAGGAAGGTGTGCAGGTACAGGAGAGAACGTGTGGATTCAAATCTAAAGGAAGAACATAGGCAGCGTAAGGGGGCCACGCACAAATGAATATTCATGACCTCTAGTAATAAGAATAACGGTTAACCAGTATCACACTCGGTTGCCACTTGGCAATCCACCCGCCCAACAACCTTTTTGGGTGTACTTCCTTTCTTTCCTTTCCTTTCTTTCTATTAAACTTTCTTTTCTATCTACTTCATTCGTGGTTGCGGTTTCATTTTGCGCCTAGGGACAGATCTCTAATTTTAGTATCTGGACCCAAAGAACCCAGGATTTCACAACGCAGCTCAACACTCTTCCATCCGTTAACAATTACATATGAGGATGAAACTAGTAAATAATTAGTCATATATATTTCTATGAGCCTGACTCACTAGACAATGTTTCCTTTTTTCCTCCAATGTTCTTAAACATTCTGGTAAGTAAGCACCTATTAATATGGAATGTATTATACCTCCAATGAACTTAAACATTCTGGTAAGTAAGAACCTATTAATATGGAATGTAATATAATATTATAATATATTTAATAAATATATGCATCTGATCAAAATTACAAAAAATTATGGAAAAGGGATGAATTAGTTTAAAACCAAATAGCATCTCTGAAGTACTTTGAAACAAAATGAATATTCAGCTCTGAAATATACTTTTAAAAAATTTATTTATTTAATTCCTTTTATTATTATTATTATTTAATTTGACCAGACAGAGAGAGCTAGAGAGAGAGAAACAGAGAGAGAGAGTGGAAAAGTAAGAAAGCAAGCCACCAGGTCTGGGACTTGAACCACATTTAGTCATGTGGGAATCTAACACCTTTAACCACCACACCACCTGCTGGCCCCAGCTCTTACATACTTTTGGTCATTGAAGGACTATACATTTTTACACTAAGTGTGGCCTAGATAACCAAATCATTCTTTATTTCATATTGATGTTATAAAGTAAGAGCAGGTGGCATGGTGGTTAAGGGTGCTAGACACCCACATGGCTGGACCGTGGTTTGAGTCTCAGACCTGGCAGTTTGCTTTCTCTCTCTCTCTCTCTGGTCAAATTAAAATAAGTAAGGTTATATAAGATAATTTTAAAATAAATAAATAAATAAAGGCAAAAGACGCAGCCTATTGTGGTTTCAGGAGAGTAGCATTATAAAATCTACTGATTCCAAGATAATAGGTGGTAACCTGGGTGCATTTCAATGAAGCATCATAGAAGATATTTGGGAGTTCTGAAGAAATGCATATCTCCAAGCCCGACTGGCAACTCTATTACATCGGAGACCTATAGGTCTTCTGTAAGCAAATATGAAGAGATATACCCACTTGTTCTTACTTCTGCCACTTATTAGGGTCTCTATGTGAATTGAAGAAAGACTCAAATCCCAGTGCCTTTGAACAGGGTAGCCAGGAATTTCAATAGCCCAGACTTACTATTATTTTAATTATTTTTCTGGCCTTTACCATCTCTCAAATGATGAAGTAATTCCTGAGTCAGGACCAAAATTAAAAGGCAGCATTTCTGTCCAATATATTCTGTCAATGTTCCAAATGGGCAAGATGCCATGTTAGCAGATGGCAAAAAACCAGAGCCCTGGGAAAAAAAAAATATATATGTGCCCCCTGACTCATAGTCATATTTACTGTTGAAGAATGATGAAGCTGCAGTTTCTGTAAACCTTATGTTTCTAAGTGTATGGAGATGAGATATTAGTTGAACTAAGACTTCATTAAATTTAAATTGGGAACAAGAGAATCTATGATGTGCTCTCTTAGTTTGATTTTAATATTTACTGCTTTTCTGGAAAATCCAATTTCTCCTCTAGAAGTTTATTCTGATGTATTCCAATCCATTCCATATTATTTTCATCATACTAAACTGGAAAATCATAAAGAAAATATTCAGAATGTATTCTCAAAACCATGAAAATAGATCTATAGAATTTATATATACTAACTATAGTTATATAGTACTAAAAATTGTTCTAAGTCCTCTAAAATATTATGTCCATCTTCATAACAATCCTTATAATGAGTATTCTATACAGATAATTGTCTCTCTCTCTCCCCACACACACACCTTTTTTTTTTTTTGCTATAGTGTATGTGCAGTCTCTGGAGAGAAGCGGGTAGGGTAGATGAGAAATTACCCTCCAGGGATGATAACCACACCACTGTTCTTTTTCCTTCTTTCTCCTGGCAGGATTTTGGGCATGCACACATACACGCCCTGCATGTCAAGCCATTGCCCAGGAACTCAAACTGCTCAGTTGGCCATGTGGATCCAGCTGTCTTCACCAAGCCATTAACTGGGAATATATTTCCTCCTCTCTACCTCGATTAGCACTAAATCTATAGCTTGAATGTAACATATATTACATTGAATTGTTATTTAGATCTTGTGTTTGTGTGTGTGTGTGTGTGTGTGTGTGTATGTGTGTGTGTGTGTGTGTGTGTGCATGTGTTTATCCCTTGGACTATGACCTCTAAGAGAGTAATGTTTTACCTTTTCTATGTAAATGTCTTTATTTGTACTGCTAGGTTGCTATCAAATTACATCACTTTTCGGAGTTAGAATAATATAATGATCTTAAAAACTACAGCAAACAGCTTGACAAGGCAAAAGCATGTAAGATCTACGTTTATATGTTTCTTTTTTAGTGACCATGTCTCCTTGTTTTAGGTGTAATATTTAAAATATATTGTACACGTAGCATATTTAGCCTATTGAATCCTGCCTAAGTTCACACTCTCTTCTCAAAAGTATTATAGTTTACCTCTCCAAAAAAAAAAATATATTGTAGTTAGCAGCATTTTACATTTAAAGAGAGTTCACTGATACAGATTGTAACTCACAACTGTTGAATCTGTAAGAACTAATATGTACTAGGTATATATTACTAAGCCAAAAAATGCTTTTTAAAGGAGTGACTGTATTTATTATTGTAATATTATAGGATACTGGGGTTTGAAGTTGGATCTCTTAGTTTTAAGTGTATGGACGTAGTTAGAAGTTGGAGGAGAAAAGTATCTACGAACTAGAGACACTACTTTAAGGCACCTGAAAGCTGAGGTACTAATGTAGTTGGTGCTAGCTGGTTGGCATCGCCAATGAGAAGACCGCTAGCTGTGGGCTCGGAAGGGCACCGTCAGGGAACAGTAGTAGGTGATACTACTCTCATGATCACTGTCATTTGGTTCTATTAAAAGAAAAATGGACTCCATAGTTTTATCCAGGTCTTTTCTGCTCAGTAATAGAGCCAAGTGTGAGACCTATTCCAGCATATAACCTTACTTTACCTAAATTTTATTTTGCTATAAGAAAAGCAAAAATCCAACCCTTTAAATACTGAAGCATTTTGGCAATATTATGAGTCTGAAAATCATTTGTTTTCTCTCCTTTTCTCTGTGAAAATTGGTATCATCTTTAGCATCATAACTAGGTGAGTAAATGCTAGTGACTTTTCCAAGTCATAGATGATCCCAAAACTCTTCTTTGTAATTCTTAAGAACTTTTATGAAAATACTCTTTTTCCCAAATAGTTTCTCCACAATATAAAACTCTTTGATGTAATGAGTCATTTTCCTTTTTCTTTTAAAGGAATCCAGAGTTCAACAATTAGGCTCCTTAAGATCTGTTCTTATGTGATATATTCATTGTAATATGTTTAATGTAAATGTCTAAAATCTACAGAAAAATAGGAAACTACATATCTGGGTAGATGAAACTTATGAGGGCTTCTATATTTTAGTATTTTCTGCTGAATAGACACAGACTACTGAAGCAGAAACACCATCTGCTTCTTTATTTCATGCCATAACACAAACCAAGAAAAAAAATCTACTTCACAGAGTTAAAACTAGTTACAGATTTGAAACTTAAATATTGTGCTTTCATTTTCCCAATAGTAGAGGAGCCACAGTGTTTTAACCTGGAAATTCCATGGACATAGTAAAACATTCATATTCTAGTTGAGCTTATAGTACCTAAACCTGGAGAACAGATGCACATACTAATCTGTATAACTGATTTATTAATAAATGTTCATTCTAAGCTATTCACCTAAAAGTCAGGTTCCTGGAAGAAATCAGAAAATGCATGTTTAAAAAACAGCTTTAAAATCAGATTACTTTGCAAAAAATATATAATTGTAATAATTAAACAACTATAATTACAGTAGGCATTATCATCATTATGTTGGACAGCAAAATTTATTGTTTAATAATGATCATAAAATTTGTGGATGCCATTAAATAAGACACATTTTCTTCTTTTAGTTGTTTGATAATATAAGAAATGTCCTCCTCACATTATAGTTGGGAATAATTCTTCTATTTTCTTCAAGTATCCTGTATTTACAACATGACTTAGTCTATTTTCTTTGGTAACCACAAGTCTATATCTGTCAACCCTCCCTTGCTGACATTTATAATAATCTTCAAATTTTTAAAGTACTTTCATTAACCCATTTTTGTCTATTCATCATTATCACATTTTTAAACCAGTTTATTGACAGTACATCTAACTTAGATTTACAATTTTACATCCAACATAATATTTTTCCCTTTTCCCCAACTGCTGTGGTATCCAGCACTATCACTTGCACATATTCCTTTAGGTATTAAAGGTCAAAACTGTTCACCAGAATGCATAATAAATGCCAGAAAGGGGGCACGCAGTGTTAGAAACCGTCCCAATGCAAAGAGCACATAACGGGGAATAGGCATACAGAACACTCATTACCAAAGACAGTTGCATTTTGGTGTTTCTAATACTCATTGATGAATTCTGAATAGTACAATCAGGATGAGTGTACAGATAAAACAGTCAAAGAATATAAAAATTGTATAGTATCAGGGCACCACAACGTAATAGCACGCATGTGTCTTCGGGTGTGTTGTTAATTAAGCAGTTGGACAAGCCACGACTATCTTCTCTGTGGAGTCTAGTTGCAATTCTGCTTCTCTCTGGTCATCATGGTGAGTGCCCTAATGCATAAATCCCAGGGTATGGATCTATTTATTGTTAAGTGAAATTTCCTTTGATATTTTTCTCTACATATACAAAAATCACTATTATACAATCCATTACTTCCACATTCCCTTTAGTCTTTTTTCTCAAATTTATTTCTTCTGTTCTGACAATCTTCAGTTTTTCTTTCTTTGAAATTTATTAATCTATCCTTTTACATAAGAATATATTCAATATTCTCTCTTAAAAATGTTTATTTATTCCTTCTATGAGAGAGAGAGAGAGACAGAGACAGAGGAGGAGATGTATAACCACTCTCAACAGGGTCTTCATTCCTTGATCCACCCCAGTCTTCATCAACCTGTATGACAGACACGTAGGCAGTACATCTGGTATAGAGTCTGGAGATTACGGGCCACGAACCTGGGACCTTCCCATGTGTTTCCAGTACTGCAGAACACTGTGCTACTGCTGTATCATTTCGGCTGGCCCTAAGTTCTATCTTTTTTAAAAAAGAAAAGAAAAACATGCAAAAGTCATTCCTGTCATTTGCTCTTCCCAGTTTGTCATATTTTTTTTTTTAGAAACCAAAATCCTCTGAATTATACTGGATCTTTGATTTTTAGCTCCTTAAGGTCTACATTTGTGATTAAGCATTCTAATGAAACTCTTAGCAAAAAAGGTTACTTCTATTTTTTTAGACCCAGAGGTAAATCCTTCTTTATTATCTGGGAATTCTGCAGGAAATATATCTCTATTTATAATATTTGTATCCTTTTTTATATTCTTCAATTTCAACTCCCCAGTAATCTTCCTTAGTTTCTAAATACTTTCTGGCTGTTTCCTTTGCTGGATCCTCCTGTGATTTTTTAATTGTGCATCTACTTTAGATGTGAAGCATAATGGATTTTAAAGCTAGAGGCTTCTTTAGGGGTCACTGACTCAGAGTAGATGCTAGCAAAGCAGTACCATAAGCACTGATAGAACATTTACCAGAACTATAAGAACTTGCCAACTTGCACTTAACATAATTATCCAGACTTTTTCAGAAATTTGATTCCTTCTCATCTCTCTTATTTGCAAACAGCTTGAAAATCATGTTGGTCACATGTGTGTGCCTGCCCAAAATCCTGAAAGGAGAAAAGATTGAGACATGGCCATCCCTCCTGGGGGTGGGGGTGGTAGTTTCTCACTTTCCCTCTCACTGTCTCTGTCTCTCTCCCTCTCTCTCTGGCAAGTGCATGCACCCTAAGGCAAAAACCTCTAAAAAACAATTACACTTCCACAGAAGGATCAGAAATTCTTATCCTTTCAGGCCAATGTCATACATTTAGTCTACCTTTATACCTGACTCATTGTCATTTACTGAACTTCAAATCCACACGAGACCTAGCTTATCAATCTCTTTACCTCATGTGTAGTTAACTTTTTCTGTACCTTCTTCTATCCCTTCTCTACTCCCTTAATATGGGGGGCTCTCAAAAAATTTGTTTGTGAAAAATGTGTTTTCAAAAAATACTATGCACAGACAGATTTAACAAAAAAAAAAAAATTGCACCAAAATAAGGTTGTACTTCAATTCCATTTTTCCACAAAATTTTTGATGTTCCCCTCATATTATACTTTTGCAATTACTCAGAAATTCTCTGGTGGTTATATTTGGAATATAAGCATTTAATTGTCTGTTTATCAGCTCTCATCTTTAAATTTCTCTTACTCAGTTACCCTCTGTTTTCTTGTTTTCAAATTTATTTCTTCCATTTATACCTGTTCTCACTCTAGTTTTGTCTCTTAATTCTCTCTAGTTTATCTCTATTTCTTCTCTGTCCCCCTCAAATTCAGCCTCTCTCATGCAAGTAGCCTCAACTTTCTTTTCCCATGTTGTTTTTTCCATCCCATTGGTCGAGTCATGTCAACTATCACAGTTGCTAAAGGGCATTCTGGTTCCGGGAGCTGCTGGAGTGAAACATAACTGTGAATACCGACATCACTGCCACCGAAGGGCATCCCGCCACACCCACCATGAAATAGTTGTTGGCAGTTCTATGTGTTTGTTATGTGCTTTCCCTTATGCTTTCCTGAGAGGTTATTTCATCCTCCCCCAAATCCTTGCAATTTATCAAGTGCCTTTAGTTTTACAGAAAAATTAAAGCAACTCCTTGGTCAAACCTCCCAACTTACCTCTATAAATGTAGCTGCATTTGACACTGCTTATTTCATTTTCCCTCCTGTAATATTAGGATTGAAAGCCCATTTTATGACTAACTTTCTCACATTTGTTCAAGACTGCTATCAACTTCCAAATTCTTATGCATTCTATTGTGTTTACTCTCCCCTTTTTATCAAGAATCTTCAGTGAAAAAGGTAATTTTTCTGGGGTTTTCAGGTGACAAAGAAACCTAGCCTTTCCCTTATCTTGTCCTTATTTTCACCACCTAGCTCATCTCCTCTTCAAAACCACATTTCCTGAAAGGGTTGACTAAAACCTTTCTACTTCCTTGCCTCCCATTTACTTTTCTTTCTTTCTTTCTTTCTTTCTTTCTTTCTTTCTTTCTTTCTTTCTTTCTTTCTTTCTTTCTTTCTTTCTTTTTTTTCTTATCTTTTAAGGGATTTAACAGTATTAAAGTGTTTGGAAAAAAAAAAGGTTTTTATATACAACGCATCATCACTTTGCTATTAAAGATTGCAAGCATGTTTCTGATGCCCAGACTAATGCACATAAGTAAATTTATTTCCTAAGTTAGATGAAACAACTCTTTTATAGCCTTGATCCCATTTACGAAGAGACAATGCAATTTACTAAATGGTGCCCCAGTGACCTGAGAGGTTAATTCAGATCAAACATGCAAGTAGTTTTTAATCTTTGTTGAGAAGTTGATTCACTATCTAATATGGAACTCCAGTGACCTGCACCATTCCCAGGTCTACCTGCTTATGTGGAAATCATAAGAAATAAGCATATCAACATTTCCCCTCAGCTCTTGTCTCAAACTAAATTTGAAACCAAATTCATATCTAAACTTTACTAAATAGGACATACAATTCCTTGATGGGAAGCTAATAAAATTGTGCATTTGGAAGCATTGAGAGTGAAGATTATTGAAGAAAATGAAGAGTAAGCCTATGAAAAGATGCTGTTCTGGTCCAAACATGGTATTGAAAAGAAGGAGGGCACCACCGTGTAGGTGCAGAGGCCATGTGGGAAGTCTGTGTTAGGTTCCCCACCCTGCCTAAACAGACTGGGTGCAGCAGTACAGGTCTGTGTTTCTAACTGGAAGACTGGAGCAAGAGTGAGACAGGTCAAGAGTTTGTCAGAAATACCTATCTCAATGACCAGATAGTGGTGCAGTGATTAAATACAATGCTGTGAGAGGCAATCCCACATGGGAAGTTTCCTAGTTTCAATTTAGAATCCTCCCTGAATATACCTGGCACATGGTCACCAAATATCTGAAGTTGGCTGAAGGTTTATAGCATCAAGTCCCTATTGGGATTGCTCTTTGTCATTTATTTCTTGTTCATGGAAGAAAGAAAGAAAGAAAGAAAGAAAGAAAGAAAGAAAGAAAGAAAGAGAGAGAGAGAGAGAGAAAAGGAAGAAAGAAGGAAGGAAGAAAGACTGAAATAATTATCTTTCTCTTTCTCCCATGTATGCTCTCTCTCATTAAAGAACAAAAACAAACAAACATACGTATTCTTTTTACTTCTTTCCCATTGTTGTACATATTAGGAAATCATGTCAACAGGTATTTGAATAAATGAACTGGAATTTTTAGGTACTCAATATATGTATGTCAGAAGAATTGACTCTAAGAGTATGAAGAACTAGCAGAAAGAAAAGGCAAATATAAATCTCAGAGAATGACAAGAACCACATGCAGAGACAATTCAAAAGCTGAGAACTGGGAACCAGCAGTTAGCGTAATGGCTATGTCGCTGGACTCCCACGTAGTCGACCGCGGTTTGTGTCCCGGACCCGGGGGCTTAAAACTCACGCCGGGCGCGTGTGCGTGCGTGCCCAAGATCCCGAGAGGAGAATGGAGGAGAAGGGATTGTGGCGTGACCATCCCCCCTGGGGGGGAGATTTCTCGCTTTCTGTCTCTATGTCTCTCTCTGTCTGTCTGGCGAGCGCACGCGCCCTACAGTGAAAATCTCTCCAAAAAAAAAAAAAAGCTGAGAACTATGGGGCCAGCCAGTGGCATGGTGGTTAAGGCAGCTAGATTCCACATGGCTACCTATGAGATTTAAGTGCCAACAACCTGGAAACCTGAAAAGCACACAGGGAACATATACCTGCATGCTCAAAATCCCAAAAGGAGAGAGAAAGGGAGGATGAAGGGGTTACAGCATGACAATTTCCCATGGGGGCTGTTTCTTTGTCTCTCTTTGTCTCTCTCTCTCTCTGATGAGCACATATGCCCTATAGCAAATTAACAAACAAACAAACAAAACCTGGCAATAACAATAAATACATTTTAAAAAATAGTGGTGGAGCTTTTAAGTAACAGAGGTGGCCAGGTATTCACACTCCTCCCCACCAAGATCTGAGCCAGTGCATGGGAGGTAGGACATGGGTGTATTTGGGGGGGTTGGGGAGGGTGTTTGTATTTTTAAAGGCAGCACAGATAATTGTTACGATGGATCTAGCATTGACAACCATTGTTTCTTTAAGATAAAAACCATTCACACCATATTTATGTCAAGTTGTGATGTGATGATCTTGATGTCAAGTCTGATAAATGACATACAAAACTACCCCATCAGCATTTTACACAGTTCCCTTGCAATTATGCTTGCTTAGTCTTGTCCTGCTATATACTACACATGCTCTTACTAGAGGGGGAAAAATAGTAAAAAATCAGTATCACTGAAAATGAACTGCGTATTTGAAACCTAATTTAAAATAACTGATTTATTCAATAGGCATGGTGAACCTTCTTTTGGCCATTGTTTTCAGAAACTGCAGATGCAGAATTCATCCCAGAAGAGGGGCTGCTGCAAACCTATATATTGCTAGCTACTGGATCCACAGTAGGACATTTTCACTCATCATTACAATCAATAAATAAATCCTAAAACATAGGGGAGTTAAAAAATAGATATTGGATTTGTTATAACATTTTATTAGATTTAATATTTATCCCCTTAGTTGGAAGAGACTCAACAATTTAATGACAGTTTACACCTAGCAATAGTGTGAAACTAGTCATGCCCCAAATAGTCTCATTCCTCTCCTGCTGATAGAGCTATTAAATATCAGCATGGATTTCTTGGTCATCTCCAGGGGCTCAGCACAAACTATTTCTTGCCTATTCCCTACTTCTTACATATTTGGAATATCCTTTTACTCACCGATAAAATCTTTTATATACTTAAGTACATGAAATAGAATTATATTTTTTGCAGAGATATAAAAGAATTCCAATTTAATTTTTATAAAAATAAAATAGCTTTCATCAATTAGAGTTGGTAATAGTCTGAGAAAATATGAAATTCTATAATAGAGAAACTAAACTTCAAAGGAGTTAGAACTTTTTGGAGAAAAATGCTATTGGTTGAAGTATAGTCTTTATAGATGATGAATACAAACTACTGATATTTAAATGGGGATTTAAAATATCAATATAAAACACCAGCTACACTGAGGAAGGAATCTACATGAATTTTTTGTGCAGGTATGTGTATATACCAATATTAGTCTATTAGTGAATATAGCCATAATTCTTGCCTTAAGTATGAGTAAAAGCCATCTATTTAATCAAAAATGTTATCTGTAGATTAGGTTCTATTTTCAGTTTTTTAGATTAGATTATACACAAAAGTAGATCAATGTTGGCAGATTTCAAAAAACATTATTTAAACTTATTAGGGTAGAGCTTTTGTATGTAGCTATACTTTTTTTTTAACTTTTCTAAGCACAAAATAAATAAATTTTAAAAATACATCATTGTCAGGACCAGCAGATGGAGTAATGGTTATGTCACTGGACTCCCATGTAGTCGACCACAGTTCGTATCCCAGACCCAGTGGCTTAAACTCATGCTGGGTGCATGTGAGTGCGTGCCCAAGATCCCTAGAGGAGAATGGAGGAGAAGGAATTGTGGCATAGCCATCCCCCCTTATGGGTTATTTCTCTCTTTCTGTCTCCCTGGCGAGTGCACATGCCCTATAGCAAAAACCTCTCAAAAAAAAAAAAAATTGTTCTGCCTTGTAACCTAGTTCTCAGGGAGCCAGATCCCACGTAGACAAATCAAGTTCTCTGTCTTAAGAAACAAGCCAGACACATGTGTATATGCCCAGAGTCCCAACAGGATGGAGAAACAGAGAAGAAGGGACTGCAGCATAAACATGCCATTGGAGTATTCTTTCTCTAAATGTGCCACTGGCATATTCTCATTGGAGAATACATTCTATCTCTTGCAGTCAGGAGGTAGTGTGGTGATTAAGGCCCTGGACCCCACATTGCCAACTCTGCTGGTCTGAGTCCTAGCTCCAGTGGCCTGAGCTGTGCTCTATGTGTGTGTGCAGGCATGAACAAAATCAAGAGAGGAGAATGGAGAAGGAATTGTAGCATGGCCATCCTCCCTGGGGGATTGATTTCCCACTTTCCCTCTCTATCTCTCTGTCTCTGTACCTATGACAAAAAAAAAAAAAAAATCTAGGGACCAGCAGTTAGCATAATGGCTACGTCACTGGACTCTCCTGTAGTTGACCGTGGTTTGAGTCCTGGATCTGGTGGCTTAAACTCACGCTGGGCGCGTGGGCGTGTGTGCCCAAGATCCCAAGGGGAGAATGGAGGAGAAGGGACTGCGGCATGGCCATCCCCCCGGGGGGTGAGTTCTCATTTTCTCTCTCTTTCTGGCAAGTGCACGTGCCCTATAGCAAAAACCTCTCCAAAATAAGAAAAACAATCTAAAAAAATAAATCTCAATAATATAATGAAAATATTCCAGGATTTCTCCAAAAAGACCAAATAGGAAGTAGATGTTAAAATATAGCTTCATCTATGGTGATTTTCCTCAAATAAAATAAAAAAATGTCAGAGAAGCAGTATGCTAAGTGTTTATCTTTTTAACTGTCATATGATGAGTAGTATATTAAAAAAGGATCTATGTATTGTTCAGAGAACCACAGGTTAAGGCCACAGAGAAAAGATTAGTTTAAGCACTGATGAGAGTGTTTTCTTGATTCCAAATGCAATGGCCTTTTCACCTACTGATATATCACTATTCCTAAAACAAAAACCCATTAGAATTAGTTGCTCTACATTGAATACCAAATGAACACCCTATTATGAATCTAATCGTATAACACTGGAAACAGCTATTCAGTACAATTTGCCAGGATTTAGCTGCGTGACTCCCATTACCATTAATAAAATATGAGGCTAAATCGCACTGATGCGTTTGACCTGCACAACATCATGTTTCCTACTTTCAGGGAAAAACACAACGACATACAACTTTTTTTCTCAATAGACAGAAAATAAATCCTTATCACTACAACACAGTGTGATCTAGTTTTTACAGCTCCTTTGTGGAGCAAAAAAAAAAAAAAAAAAAAAGATGCACAGGTAAATCATTTAGAAGGTTTTGATTGCCCTGGATAAAAAAGTAGTTCAGGCAATAGAACAAATCACCTTCACCTGTTTTTATCGGAGGCCAAGTTAAAAAAAAAAAACAAAAAACAAACTCTTGGCAACCTCATTCCATAAGAATGTGCATTAATTTGAACAAAAGTTTTATTTAATTTGAATATATAAAATTATTCTGACATATGTGCCTGTCCATTAACACCAAGTTGCTGTTATGCACATGCTGAAAAATGAATCAAGCTTGGTGTTGCCATGCTTGCTGCAAACCTTTCAGGTTTTATAGACTCTTGATTTCTTTAAAAAAATATGTTTCATTGGAACTTTGTTCATGGCTGGGAATTAAACTCAGATGAAATATAAATAACCAGCAGTATGGCATTCGGTCTCATAATATAATTCTTAGCAAGTATATTATCATTTTATGGTGACTTTACTGTTTTTACCCCTTAATCCTCTGCTTGCACTCCCATCCAACCAACCCTCAGTAAAGCCCAGAAAACAAAATACACAGGACCAGGGAATAAAAAATAGGAAGTACTGGTATACCATCTTTTATATCACATATCTTGAAAAAAGATTTAAATGTTTTAATAGTTGCACAGGTAATTTGGGTGAGACATTTAACATTCTCATAAATGATATTATATTGCAAAATAATTCTATTACATGTGAAGAGTAAATTAATTAATTCTACTCCATAAAATTTTCCAACACCAGTAAACTAGGTAGCTAATATGACTTATAAAATAACTCAATATATCATTGAAAAAAGCTATTTGAAGTTTTCAAAGTATATTTTTAGCCAAATGTGACTATAAATAGTACTATAATTATTTTGATCTGAGATTTTTTTATTTTTACGTAACTGAATTTGATTTGATGAGTATTTTTGTTTTGGTAGAAAACACATATTCAGAAGACTTTTATTTTTCACATGTATTAATGAGTGCTATAGGAAAAGTTCCTCTACATAATGTAGATAGGATTAAGTTATAAGATCTAAAATGACTCAAAATTCTTTATCTGATGATCGTTCTAAACTTAATGATTTAGTCTTGCAGAGACTGAAGTAAATGTTGACTCTGACTCCTACTTGGGAATTGTATTGCATGTGGCCTGTCTGTGCAGTGTTATAGCTGGTATATGCCCTGCCCACTTAGGACTACTCAGGCTGTAACTGTACTTTACTCAAGAATGTCAATAAACCTTTATTTTATTCAATGCTTTTAAGGCTAACTTCTTAATTTTTTTCTCAACATCTCACCTCGTTAAACTCCTTATGAAGGAGAGAGCATGAAAGAACTGAAATCAAGTCGCCAAGTCCAGGACTCAAACCATGGTTGGCCATGTGGGAGTCCAGCACCCTTAACCACTATGCCACCTGCTGACCCCTGAGTTGGAAGATTTCTTCCTTTTTTTTTTTTTTTGGAGGTTTTCGCTATAGGGCGCATGCGCTTGCCAGACAGACAGAGAGAGACAAAAGAGACAGAAAGTGAGAAATCACCCCCCCCGGGGGGGATGGTCACGCCGCAATCCCTTCTCCTCCATTCTCTTCTCGGATCTTGGGCACGCACGCATATGCATCCGGCGTGAGTTTTAAGCCACCGGGTCGGGACACAAACTGCGGTCGACTACGTGGGAGTCCAGCGACATAGCCATTACGCTAACTGCTGGTTCCCCCCTGAGTCGGAAGATTTCTAATGCATGTTTTTAATTATAATACAAGAGAGACCTCTAAAAACTCATGAGAGAAATGGATTTAAAGTACATTTTGATTCAAAACCAATAAAAACCCATGTATTCATTTCATAATACACATTTCCATTAACTTTTTGAAGACTCTATATTTAATAACATGAAATAGTGAATCTATATCCATTCCAGTTAACAAGGGCTTTGGTCCTCTAGACACTTGGCTCTATTATGTAAAATGATTACATACAAAAATATAAGATCTTGGGACTGGCAGGTGGCATGGTGGTTAAAGGCGCTGGACTTTCAAATGGCCAACCGTGGTTTGAATTTGGACCTGGTGACTTCCTTTCTCACTTTTTTTTTCTCTCTCTCACTTATTATTACTCTCATTCTGTCCCTCTCTAGTCAAATTAAATGAATAAAGTTATATTGAATAAAATAATTATTTAAAAAAGAATATAAGATCTTTAGAAGAGATTCAGTTTTACAATGATGATGTGATGATAATTGAATCGCCAGGACAACTAGAAACATTCTTATTTAATGACTAATCTTTAACAACATGCACATCATTTATTGCAGCATTATGCACAATTACTAAGACATGGAACCAATCCAAATGTCCACAAACAGATGAATGGGTTGAAAAAGTGAGGCACCTATACTCTATGGAATACTATTCAGCAATAAGAAAAACAAGACCTTGGCATTTGATAGAAAGCAGTTGAATATAGAGGATTGATTGCTGAGTGAGGCAAGTCAGGCTATAAAAGATATTGTATATATCCAGTTAACATATATGAATATCTGCACTATATAATAGAGATTGAAATATTGGAGGGCATAAAAGCAGTGAAAATGGTTATGGATGCTGAAGACAGTGTGGAACAAGGGAGAAGGGGGAAAAAAGGAGAGTATAGAGAAGGATAGCAAGAGAATAGAGAGGTATGACATTTGTGGGACACAGAAATGGTTTATTACCTGTTGATGATAACATGTATAGTATTCTCTAACAGACTGGTCTGAGAAGTATTTCATGTTAGGTAAATTCTCTTTATTAGCCAAATGATTTATAATGATTTAATGTTTAAAAAATTAATGAGAATAAATAATAATAGTAATGTGAAAAAAATAAAAAGCTATTTGATGATGATGTGGATAGTAATGCCTTTGTCCTGATGGATATGCATGGTAATCATGCTGGAAAAAGAAATGTTATACACTGTAAAGATATATGTGATTAAAGATAATATAAAAATAATAAAAAAAATTTTTAAAAATGCTCATCACATAAATGTTAGTCTTAGTATTTTGGTTTTTAGAGGTTTTTACTATACGGTGCATGCACTAGCCAGACAGAGAGAGACAGAGACAGAAAGCAAGAAATCACCCCCTGGGGGGATGGTCATGTCGCAATCCGCTCTCCTCCACTGTCCTCTTGGGATCTTGGGCACACACATACACGCACCTGGCGTGAATTTTAAGCCACTGGGTCTGGGACGCGAACCGCGATCAACTACGTGGGAGTCCAGTGACATAGCCATTATGCTAACTGCTGGTCCCAGTCTTAGTATTTTTTAATAACTTTTCTTTTAGTGATAATGGTAATAAGTACTATATAATACCAAGTTTTATATTGTTTCTCATACAATTCTATAACAACTCCAACTCAAATTCTTTATTATCATGAAGAAGCAATTCCCATCAAAGCAAATTAAAGAGGCAAGAGGAAGGTTGATGGAGCAAATAATGATGAGAGAGATGTTAGCAGTGTCTTCTGATGCTTTAGTCTAGAGAACCTGTCAAATCACTTTGTTCAAAGCTGTATGACCTTGTGCCTGTGGTCATCAGCTCTCTCTTCTAAATCAGTACATTAAAATGCTTGCCTGGAGGGAAGACCAACATCTTGGTGCCTCTCTGACTTTGGGAACCCTGGGAAAGTGAGCAGTGCACAATTGTCCTGAAGGCATACTAGTGTCATCTTAACTCCTTACATTTTTTAAGTAATTTTTAATTTCAAAGATGATAATGATTAAAATGCAAATAACACTATGTTTAATTCTTTCTAAAGTAAACTTTTTTCTCCCACAAGCACATGGAGTGTAGATTTACTCTTAAAGCATAGAAACACATGATCCTTTCAAAGCTACTTAGAACTTAAATCCCCACTTAAAATGGAAGATGAAAGTAAAATGATTGTGGAAATGTAACTCAAAAGACATAAAACTAATATGTGTAAAGAATTGCTTAATTAATTTACACATTCTCCTATTATATACATTAGAGCTGAGGTATTTTTTTTTTTAGTACTTTTATTTATTTTAATTTTTAAAACCACAGTATATGCTCTGATTTGATTCCCTGGAAAGCAAATGTTTTCAGAATAGAAAAAAATTAACATACTGCTTTAGTATGATAGAAAAATTGGCCATTTATCATCTCGTTTTTAGGGAAAGTTCACGGATCAGCTCCTGCATGCTGTTGGTGTGTGCGTTTCCTACACTTTGCATTGCTAAATAATTGAGAACATTAGCTCCCAAACCATGAAAAATTCATTTTAACATGATGTATTATTAATCAATTTAATTTAAAGTGATCTGGAAAGTTCCAATTTCAGTTGTGATGCTTGAAGATAAATTCAGTGTTTGGTACTTATTAGAACTGTGTAACTCTTTCTTGCCTGTGTTTTAATTTTTTCAAGTGAGTTACACACTAAATGAAAGTGGCGTGGAAATGACAAGTGAACTATCCTAGTCTACAAATCCATACACCAAAGTATTTATGTGACTAAGGAAAAAACTGTAACAAATCCAATCCCTCAACTTTTTATCAATTAGCAATATTACGCTGGCACTTTTGAAGTCTACATTGGAGAGTATCTGCTTTGAAAAGTATGCGGAAGTCTTTCCTCTTTCCTCATTACTGCTAAAATTTTAATTAAGCCCACATTTTGCATTCTAATTTGATAGGATTATAAGGTTGTTATTACAATATTCAGCACTTAAAAGGTTAAAAGAACAATGATTGCTTATGTGTTCCTATGTCAACAAATAGTACCCACCTCAGAATACGTAATAGTGACTTAAAGTCATTGTGCCCTCTAGCCTTTTGCAAAACCTCCTAGATATTTCTGAGGGTCAGAAATGTCTCTGATATAATAATTACTTTTATCTTTCATTTAGCCTCAGGATTTTGAGTATTTTAAAAGAGTCCTTCTGATGTTGTTTGCTCATTATTGTTTGTCTCTCCTAGGATCTGTGGCCTCAGAACTACTGAGATGAGGAATCGTAGAAGTGCCAAAGAGCACTGGCACCCTCAATATGTGGCTGCCACTCTGATGCATTCCACATACACGTAAAAGGTGACAGGTTCTAATGGCTTTCCTTTAATTGGAGATCAAAGACATACTGGCTTATCTCTTAATGACTTAGAGAATTGAGACAGAAGAGGGAGATCAGAGAGGTGTTTCAGGCCTCTTTCATGTTGTCCCTCTGCACCCATCATCCTTTCAATTCTTTAGCAGCTGTGTCATTAAGCCCTGACCAAGAAACAAATCTGATTGACAGGAAGCATTCTCTACCCAGTTTCACTCATCTGTCATAACAGACAGTGCTGTTGCGACAAGCTGGTATGCTTAATCGCTACTCTTAGGGTATGTTTCTCCATGATACTCTTACACTTCCTAACTCTCGATACCCCTGGAAGATCCATCCCAGTGCCTACCTTTGACTTTCTGAACCTCAGCAGTAAACAGAACGCTACTTCATACAATTTGAAAAAGGGAAGCATAAATGTTCATTTTATAATTTTTATATGTTTAGTTTTTGCTATAGAGTGTAGGTGCTCACCAGAGGGATATAGAAAGAGGAAGTGAGAAATTACACCCTGGGGGGAAAAGACACATCACAATCCCATCTCTTTGGTTCAATTCTCTTCTTGGGATTTTGATTACAAATGTGTGCAACCTCCCCCCAAAACACACACACACACACACACACACACACATACACACACACAGGGCATGTTTTTCAAGTCACCAGGTCCAGGACTTGACCATGAGGTTGGTCTTGTGGGATTCCGTGCCTTAACCATCAAGCCAACTGCCGGCCCATACCATTAATTTTAAAACTAGCAAACAAAAAGCCATTTATAAGCATAGAATCCAAAGGACTGAGATAGGCATATTCAAGTGCATGTTTCCATGGGATAAATATACCTTCTTAGAGGAAAGAAAGAAGATCTATTGACACTGAGTGTTGTTAACCGCATAGGCTCACTACCTTCTGTTTCTCTCACAGGATATATGAGGGGTCTTCAAAAAGTTTCTGAAGGGGCCAGACTGCGGTGCAGCAGTAAAGCACACTACTCTGCAGGGATGGCCCACATCAAAAGGTTCCGGGTATACACCAGGAAGCCTGTGTTAAGTGTACCAGTCCCGTGTTAGCCCATGATCAGGGCCTGGCTCAGGCTGGTGTGGATCTCAGCATCAAAAGCCTGTTAGGGATTCTGTCTCTCTATCTCTCTTTCCTGCACATGGAAGAAATAAATATATTAACTTTAAAAAAAAAGTGTTTGGGAAATGCATATTGAAAAGAACTATGCATGGATTTCAAAATGTTTGTTCCAAAAAAACTTGTCCTTTAATTCTATTTTTTTCACAAACTTTTTGAAGTCACTTTTGACTTATGCTGTCTCCCCCTAAGTCACTGGCCCACCAGCACTTATGTTTTTAAAATATGAATTATAAATATCTCTTGCAAGTATGACCATTTAAGAGATATTTAGTTGGAGACATGTAAGATGGTTTCCTGGAAAATAGGTGTCTCCCTTATTTTGTCTGTTAAGTATTATGGCAGTTGGCGTCAATAACGTTTAGTTTAAACAAATTAAGAAAAGATTAAAAATTTACTCAAGACAAGATAACATGCAAAGACAAAAACTGTAGGGCCTCCTCTCCTATAAACCACATAACAGAAAAACATTTTGTTACTAAGATTTTATTATCTATGCCATTTCTATTTATTTGGTCTGTTTCCATTACTGCATATATGACATGTACTTTGTACTTATATTTGTGTCTCTGAAGCTGGATGGGTGTTCCTAGAAAGCACAAACTACATCTTATCCATCTTGGCACACTGCCTGCCCCTGATAGAAGGCTAGATGTATGTTTGTTGAATTAAACTGAACTTCAAAGTTCCATCTGGTCATTTGGAATTCCATAATTCAGTATATTAGCTATTTATAATTTTGGCTCTTGCTGAGTTTAAAGTCTGCCAAATTGTGCTCATGACCATTAGAGTTTGACATCCCCAAAGGACTCAACACAATAGAATGGCATGCCACCAAGTACTGCTCATTCATGATAATCTCATCATCATTTGTTTAAAAAATACCCAATTCCCTGCACCAGAGGGGTAATTTGCAACTTGCTATTCTTTAAAAAGAAGATTTACTACTTTTTCTGAGTTATTGTGCCAGGAGTGTAAATTATTCCCAAGGCTAATTCTATCTCTTATTAATTCAATTTTTAATATCACTGCCCTGAAACATCTAATTTTATATGTCTTATTCACTAACAGTAATTATAAGTGATTAAAGAGTGAAGATTACTATAAACTTTTAACAATAATATGTTTATATAAAAAGGAGACAGAGAGACAGAGAGAAAGAAAGAGAGAGAAGAAACCATATCCTATGGGGAATGGTCATAGCGCAATCCCCCCATCCACTTTTCTCTCCTGTTAGGATTTTGGGCACATGACCAGTGTGTTTCTCAAGCTGCTAGGTCTAGGACTTGAACTACATAGATGGCCATTTGGGATTTAACTACCTTAACCACACTGCGAAGATAGACTGTTTGTATTATTAAAGAGATGTGTATTCTCATATATCTCCAAGTTGGCATTCTTTTAGTGAATAATTCTCAGATGTCACTCACCACAATAAATTTAGATCAACCTGTACTAGAAATAAAGTAGTCTGAGTTTACAATACTGATACTTGTTTGGGAAATAATAGAGAGAACATCGTTCCATGAGTTCTGGCCTAGTTGTATAATTTCTGTTTTGACGATGAAATGATACTTTAACCAGGGAACTCTCAGTAAGAGGCAAATGGAGACGGTTTTAAATATTAAGGAGGTGTATGTAGTGGCAAGGGAGAGTGGAAGGGTATATTTCAAAACTGAAAGAGAACCGTATTGGACTGTGAAATGATGTAGCTATAAATATGGGAGCAAGTTTTAAATTCAGTATTAAATGGAAGACACAAATCAAAAAGGAAGGTTTCAGGGGAAGTCCATCTTAGCAATGGCATGAAGATAATTTGTTTTGAGTCAGTTTAGCAGATGCGGTGATGAAATTTTTATTTTAAACTAAATGAAGATTAAAACAAAACACGAATACTTCAAATTTTGAGCAAGTTTCCAATATTGATAGACTTAACATAAGCTTTATCGATGCAGTAAATGAAAGACTTTTCATGATTATTAAAAAATCATCAGCTTAATATATGAGACTAGTAGACTTTTAGACCAACATGAAAACTGCATTAGATTCCACTTGGTTTTCTGAAAAAATCTCTTAATTTATAGTAAAGTACGAAGATATACTTAATTCCTCTATGTGAATATGTCCGAGTCATTTAATTCATCATGTACAATATTTCTATACCTCAGCCTCCTAAAACATGTATTTACTTCATTCAACACAGCTATATTCTCAAAAAGGAAATATCAAACCAAATAGTTGAACCAAAGAAAAAAGGAAAATAATGTTGGGTTAAACTAAATATCATGTCTAGAAGTCATAGTACAGGTAAAATAAGATTTAAAATCATCAATAGATAACTAGTGAAATAAATGAAGTTAATATAAAGTTAATTCTTTCAACTTTATATTGAATGCATTTACGTAAAAATTACAAATCCAGCCTTATAAGACCTCAGGGAAACACTTTAGTCTTACTATAGTGTATTTGGTAGTTTAGAATAAACTTACAGGTAAATAAAACTCTAACTCAATCATTGAAAACCATTTCTTTTATATAATTAGCTTACAGGATGAACTAAAAGACTTAGATAGAAAAACAAAACATAGAAAATGTTTAAAATGGGGAAGTTATCTCGGTGGCCTGAGGCTAACAAGACAATTCAGGACTTAAACTTACTATGTAGATTTAAGGGGAACTGGGGAACTCATCTATACATAAACACACTCACAGATTTTTCTAATACTAAGAAGCTCATTGTAGTTTTCTAACTGTGTAATTTTGGTTACTCCATCTATGAGGTCGTAAAAGTGTGCATTTCATAGTTATAATGTTCATTTTAATCTTGATACTTTATGATATATGACATGCATTCTCCTTCCTGCTGTGTGCTGTGTGCTGTGCATGGCAGAGATCAGTGCGAATATTTGATTAACGGCAGACTTCATCACAGGACAGCACTGGTGTGCCTGAGGTTCTGAATCCTCAAGGTCTCACTCCCTTTCAGGCAGGAGAAGAAAGTAGAGACAGAGAGAAGCATTTTGTTTTTGCCAGTAAATATCTAGTAGAAACAGAACAGCCCAAGAAAAAATACACTGAGATAATGATTTTGTCTAAACAATGACAAAACATGTATGTGAAAACAAAAATTTTGTCTTTTGTCCAGTCTTCTTCACTTTGAATAAACAAAGCAACAGACTCCTCTCAGAAATTGATATAAAGTGAGCAATTTTAAAATGGATTGCCAGGAACACATGTTTGGGGGGAGTAGCATTTTTGCTAGAAATAGATCTGTATTCTGTCATATGTCTTCACTGAAATCAACAATAAAAAAAATAATAACCATTTGTTTCACTTATTTCAGACATACTCTTATTACAACACTGTGCCAATTTTGTGTTTCTGTTTTGTTTGGAAGTGTATAGTCCTACTATTCACCCCTTTTCCAAACAAGAAAGCTGAAGTTCAAAGCCTTTTGTAACATAGCTCAAGGTCATCACTTACTAGAGAGCTTAGGTCGAAATTCAAGACATTCTTCTCCAGAGAATGTATTTATTTTTTTAGACTGGTAACATAGACTCATGAGTTATTATTATTTTTAATTAATACATACAAAGTTGATATGTTTGTTATACAACATGAGCATTTAAAATATGTGTACATTTTGGAATGGCTAACTAGTTTATATATCAAACTAGTTTACATATGTATTACCTCACATATTTATCATTTATTTGTAATAAGAACACATAAAATCTCTCAGCAGTTTTCAAGTATATATGTTTTGTTTTTATTTTTAATTATTTATTACCTTCAATAACTGTGTATAATCACAGCATAACAAGTGAATTTTCCCATCACGAATACACTGTATACTGGTTTAGTCAAATATATTACTATACATATTATCATCAACAGATACTTTTTCATTTTTGTGTCCCTAAAATACTTACATATTTTGCTTCTTTCTTTTTCTCCTGATTTTCTTCCTCTCACTTTTCCCCATTTTCCAATCTCCTCCTGCACCACCTCTAGTATCACCATGCTCTCCATGTTTTTATACCTTCCAAGCTTTCGGTTTCTGCCATTCAGTGCTCACATTCAGTATATCCTACGTGGGGACATACAGTGCCTCTCTTTCATAGAGACAATACTTTAATCACCTATTCCTTCTCAGTAAACTATATTGCTTTTATATTGGCCTTATGTCAAATGAGAATGTAAAATCTAAATGAATTTGGGAAAACATATCTTCAAAATACTACGAAATATAATGAATAATATGCTTGCTGATAAGAAGAAAATAAGTGGGTCGTTTTCAGGAAAAAAAAACACTAGGAGAGGCTGGTTAAGTAGGCCATTTCAAGGAAAAACATTCTATGGGGCTTCCATCCAATACGCCATTTGTAAAGATATTCCACAAGGAAATCTGGAAACTAAAGAAAAATCATGCTTCTGAAGTGGCCCATTGCCAGCATTCAGCATAATCTTTCAGTTGGATCTGATCATTATTCATCTTAATACCTCTAATTTCATTCTATGCATCTTTAAAAAAGTTTCTACATTACTCAATGTATACTTGGTTTTATGTATAACTAGCAGTTGTTAAAATTTTCTACAATAAAAAGTAAAATAAGTAACTTCACAAATAAAATTTATTTTCCTAAACTTATTTAACTACAGAGTTCTATTTTCATCCAACACATATTAGTACTTCAGTGTCCAATTCAGAAGTTTCTTTATCTTATTATATTAGAATTCATATTAAATCTCTACAACCTTTCAAATGTTATACAAAACTGATAAAGTACATGAATAGCATGTGGCTTAAGGGGGTAGAGGGGTAATAGTTTAGCTATTTTACTCCAAATAACTAATATTTACATATTTTTCAAATATCTACAGAGTTAAATATATTATGTAACATCCAATTTACATAAAGATTAAGAGAGAATTGATTTTAATAACAATTTTATCCTTTGATCTATTTTTCACTGTCACGCTGTTTTATTGTTGCATTTTCTCCAATTAATCAATAATAACATACCTGAAATAAATCTGTGAAATATCTCTGCACATTGATAAAAGCATGTACACATTTTTCTGTTACATTTCAATTTTTTTCTCTTACTTAAACAGATTTGCTTAAATGTATTTTGTTTGTAGCTTTGTTAAAGGAGGTATTTTTTGCAAGGGTAGTACTAAGCTAAATTAAAGCGATTAAGAATCTACTCTTGAACAAAAAAACGCACTGTGTTTCATAGGCTTAAACAGAGTCGAATCTTTTGGAAGCTCTTTTTGGAGCAAAAACAGGCAACTGGTGAGGACAGATAAAATAGAATTCTGTCCATGAATTTAATGGCAAAAAAACAGCACTGCCTCTGCATTGTTACCCATGCCAACTGAGACTACATTTCTCACTTCCTTCCAAATATTACCAGTAGGAAATTTATCAAGGGAGATTGTATCTATTTCTAAATTAAGAAAAAAATGTTTCATTCTGTCTCAGTTAAACGTGGATGAAAACTAAGAGGATAGGCACATCACATCCGTTTTGTTATACCTTTAAGTGTATGAAGACCTGTGCCATCATTTTATTATGTCTTGGTTTCTTTTTTTAAAGGGTTTTCACAAAATACAAATATGCTTCCTTGAAGCCACTTGGCAAATGAAATGAATTCGTTTGTGTATATATGTAAAGAAGAAAACAGTATAAAACATAATTCCTGAGAACAAGAGAATGATTAGTTGGTCATGTTTGCACATTCATTTCCCATTTATTCTCCCAGTGATGCCCTAAGCACCTGCTTTCCTCATTCTCCTTTCCTGTGACAGTCCTGTGACCCTCCATGTCTTCTGTCAGAAGGACAAGTCCTTTGAGAGCTGTTTGAGAGCTGTTCAAGAAGTTCATGAAAAAGTGAATATTATAAGAAAGTGACACATGAATTCTGAATATGTTTTTCCCAAAGTAGTCTTACTTTCATTCCATCTTTCCATAAACTTTTTGAAGTTTGATCACGTTTTTGTGTGCATTTTCCTCTACCTGTATTTCCTTCCCACTATTTAGTTTGATTCAATACATTACATTAACTTTCATAATGTGTCAGACATGTGTCTGGGAATTAGTGTTATACCGAGTCATCTGAAATGCCATGATGCATTTTAGCATAGATAAACATGAAAAAATTACATCATGGCTTCTCTGACGACCTAATAATACAAAACGTTACAGTGCCAGGCCCCATTCCCATTCTTGTTGAGAAAAAGGGGGGGGGGATTTTTAAAAGAAACACCAAAACATTATGAAGAGAAAAGATTTAGACATTAGTGATTGCTGTGCAGAAAAGTAAGGCAGGGTGTTGTCAGGGAGTGGCTGGAAGGCTGTTTTAGATGATGAAGAGATATCTCTCTAAATGAAATGTAAATTGAGGCATGAGTATCAAGAGCAAGTTGACCATGCTTATAAAATTAGAGGATGAGAAATGGTCCAGGATGAAAGAAGTAGTCCAAAGTCCTACTGCAAACAATGTAATCGGTGTATTCAAGCATCAGAAACAGTGTGTTTGCAACACGGTAAGTTCAGAAGAAGAAAGTAGTCAGAATAAATGAAAACAAAACCAAACCTAAGAACTGACTGACCAGGTTATATAGGATTTTATAGGCTAGGATTAAACATTAAATTTAAAGTATAACAAAAATCCATGAAATGATTTTAAGCAAATTGGATTAATGATAAATATTTAAAGAAAAATAGTCTTTTTTTTCCCCCCATAGGGTGCATGTACTCACTGGAGACAGAGAGATATAGAAAGAGGCAAAGTGAGAATCACCCTCAGAGTGGATGGTCGTGCTACAATTCCTTCTCCAGTTTCTTCTTGGAATTTTGGGCATACGCATACATGCACCAGATGTGATTTTCAGGCTGCAGGTGTGGAGCTCAAACCACAGCCAACCCTGTGGGAGTCCACCTCTTCACCACCATGCCACCTGCTGGTTTCCAGAAAACAGTTCTTGACAATAAATACACACCTTAACTACAAAGCACAATTGCTACAAATATATTTAAATTGAACTTGACTTAATAAAAGAAAAGAGATTTAAGTTTCCTATTTTCACAAAGATCACTTTGGGGCCATAATTTGGATTTATGTAAATGAATACTATTACTAGTTCTAATGTTGGGAAACTAGCTTCAGATGGGAATTAGAACACAGATATTGAAATTTTCTGACTCAACCCTTTTTATGTGACCTTGAGTAAATCACTTTTCTTGAAGATTTAGTGCCTTAATGGAAAAAAAAAAGGGGGAGTTATATTGGATCACCTTAAAGAATTATATAAAAGTATTCCTTTTCTTTTTTCTAATACACTTCAAGTCACTTTCTTGTGGAGCATTTTCTTAAAAGAAATAAAAAGAAATACAAAGCAATGATAATTAAGGCTCTTTATACTTGCCTTTGCAAATAACACAGAATGACCCAATTTTCACCTGTCTACAATTAACATGAGTTGGAAAAATATCTAATCAAAAATTTATTTTCATCATAGTGACTGCTCCTGAAATATTCTCATTTTTCAGAAGATACTTGATTGTTGATATTTAGCAAAACTTACTTGCTTATTAAAAATTAACTGATTCCGTCAACTCATAATATGTTTATAGACAGTAAAATTTATATCTTGTTAAATTAAAAGGAAAAGGAAAAAGAATTAATTCTGTAATCTGGAGATGTTCCGCATAACTGTTTTGATTTAAAGTACTTATAAAATTATGAATAAATAAATAATTGAGTGATAAAATATGTAATAAAAAATATGCATATTTGGCATATATAATTTTTAGTGTCAAAAATATTTATTTTCATATATTAGGTTCTGTACAAGCATACACACTTTTAAAAGGATGAAAATACAAGGAAAAACACATAACTAAGGGAAAAATTGTTTTAGTACAAAGAAGTAAAACACATTAAAGGATATTACTAAGTGACAGTAGAACAATTGACTGACTACTAGATTTTTTAAAAAATTTGGTCAATGTTTACAAATTTGTGCATGTTCTTTAGATATCTGAAGCTTTAGAATATTTATCTACAAAGTCAAAAAAAGAACTATATTTCAGCTCTATATATGAATGTATTCCAATATTTTATATATCTAAAATGAATCATTCACTAAGTCATAAAATGAATATTTATTGACCTCAGCCTTGGTCTCTGATTTCACCTCCAACCATTTACTTGCTACCCTTCAGCCACACTGACCTTGATCTTCCTAGAACACGCAACCTTATTCTAACATCAGAGCCTTTAAACCTTAAGTAACTTCTGCCTCAAATATCCCTAAGGTTCATTCGTTGTCTTTATTCAAATCTATGTTCAGTCATTGCCTCAAAGAGGCCTTCCTCAATCCCCCTAACTAAATTACCTTTATGTTTTCATTCTTGTTACCACTTATATTTCTCCCCCACAGCAATCCTATCGAAGTGAAAACTCCAGGAAGAGTGCCAAGTGTTTCCATTTTAATTCTATGACAATGACAACTGCACTCATGTGAGAAGTAAATTATTTTTCAGAGAAGACAGACTATTTGTGCATTACATCCATTGTCATATTAGATGTAGCATGCTTGAAACCAAACCATTCAAATTCTGGATTGTCTTTTAATTTTGTCAGTTTTTCTCAGTTTTTTTTTTTTTTTGAGAGGTTTTCGCTATAGAGCACATGCGCTCGCCAGACAGACAGAGAGAGACATAGAGACAGAAAGCGAGAAATCACCTCCCGGGGGGATGGTCACACCGCAATCCCTTCTCCTCCATTCTCCTTTTGGGATCTTGGGCACGCACGCACACGCGCCCGGCATGAGTTTTAAGTCACCGGGTCTGGGACGCTAACTGTGGTCGACTATGTGGGAGTCCAGCAACATAGCCATTACGCTAACTGCTGGTTCCCGATTTTTCTCAGTTTTCAATAGTAGACACCTGAGAGCTATCTTCAATTCTTTCATTAATTTCATCTTTTCAATTAAGTTCTTCCAATCAAGTTTCACCATTAAGTTCTTTGATAGTCCCCCTCCCAAACACATGACTGCATGTCTATACTCTTCAATCTATGCCTCCTGTGTAGCACAAATTAGGCATTTATTATTTGAAGTGTCAGACTAATTCATCAGAAACAGTTTATTTTACTTTATTTTTTTAAAATAATAGTTTATTTTAAACCCAGATTATTTAACTCCAAGTCCAGAGATCTTGTTATCTCACACTTTCTAAAGTATTTAGGTCATCTTTAATAAACATTGGGTTGGGGTTTGGGGGCTGGCAGGTGGCATGGTAGTTAAGGGCACTGATCTCCCACACAGCCAACTATGGTTTGAATCCTGGACCTGTCAGCTTTCTTTCTCGCTCTCCCCTCCCCCCACTCTGTCCCTCTCTGGTCAAATAAAAAAAATAGATAAATAAATAAAGTTAAATAAAGTAATTATTAAAATATATATATATATGTGTGTGTGTGTATATATATATATATGCATATAGGTTGTTGGAAAATCATGACTTATTTTTCTGTTTTTCAATGCAAAAATGTGATGACTCTTCTGACAACCCAATGATTTATTTGATGGTACCAAAGTATTTCATTAACAGTAATTTTAAGAATCAAGAGCAATTCTTAATAACATGATATAGTATATAATTCCCTCAGAGAAAATTGGTTTGACATTATTTAATATTCAAAATAAGTTATTTAGATGAAAGGACAAGTCACAGATTTTAAACATAGTATTCATCTGCATCCTCTCCAATATGGCTGCCATTTAAAAATGACCAGCACATATCATGGTGGATTGAGGGGCTGATCATGGTTCGAGTACCAGACCCAGCAACTTCAAAGTCAGACTGGGTGCATGTACCTACATGCCCAAAATCCCAAGAAGAGAATGGTGGAGAGGAGACTGCAGTGGGATCATGCCCCCCGAGGGGATGATTTCTCACTTTCTCTCTCTCTGTGTCTCTCTGGTGAGTGTACAAGTCCTGTGGCAAAGACAGAGAGAGAGAGAGAGAGAGAGAGAGACTTGAGAATTTAGTTTCTTGATGGGTAGGTATTATTTAATAGGTTTTGTAGGTATTTATGAGGTTCATTGTCTTGAAATCACGCCTTGAATTTGAAATTGAATTGGTAGCTTACAGTTAAAACACCTATGCATTGAAGTAAAATTTGTAGTTTGGGGAATGTAGAGGCCTCTAGGCATGCCATTTGAGTTTACTTTTTTTGAGAACTTACTGTTGTTCAATTCCATAATTCTGAAGACTCTTCAGAACCAGCGATTGCTTTGAGAAAGTTGTCTCTATTATTCAGACTCTGGGCAAAAAGAAATATAGATGCCTGACCTTTGTGATGATTTTAAAGAATAGATTAATAATAATGTAGAGAAAAAATTTAAATTTCAAGTACTACATATACAACATACTGATTTTGTTGAATTAAAAATTGTTATCTATTAATAATTTCCTCTAGTATAGAAAATAATATAAGGGACTATGTTCATAGGCAACAAAATAAATTGCAATCAAACACTGTGTAAAAAGATTGCTAAATGATATGACCAGCAGATGGTGTAATGGTTATGTCAGTTTGCTAAATGATGGGACCAGCAGATGGTGTAATGGTTATGTCACTGGACTTCCATGTAGTAGACTGTGGTTCAAATCTTGGACACAGTGTCTAAAAACTCATGCTGGGTGTGTGTGTGTGTGTGCGTGTGTGCCCAAAATCCTGACAGGAGAATGGAAGAGAAGGGATTGCAGCATGGCCATCTCCCTGGAGGGGAGTGGTGATTTCACACTTTCTGTCTCTCTGTCTCTTTCTAGCAAGCACACAGACTCTATAGCAAAAATCTATCTCTAAGAAAAAAAGAAAAATGTATTTTCTAAATGATTTTCTCTTTAGATATTCCTTTTATCAGATTTAACTATACCTAAACAACGTCAAGAAACAAACTCTGACTGACTGTGATGGGTAGAATAATAGATACATAGGATGTCCATTTCTGAATCCTCCCAACTTCTAAATATATTATCTTATTGGTAAAGGGGACTTTGTGGAAGTTAATAAAATTAAGGACCTTAAGATGGAAAGATTATCCTGGGTTATCTGGACCCGCCCAATCTAACCAGATGAGTACTTAAGAGTGAAAGAAATGCGGATCAGAGAGACTCTAATTGAGAAGGACTTGATTCCCATATCGTTGCTGTGTTGCTGGACAGAAGGAAGCAACAGCGCAGGAACATGACAGCTACCAGTAGCAGCAGACAGCTCTCAGATTATAGCTAGCTAGAAAAACTAGCACCCTATCCCTATAATTTCGAGCAATGGAATTTCAAAACCTGTCATTTCAAGCAATGGAATTCCGCCCCAAATTCCAAATGAGCAGGAAAGGGATTCTTCTCTGGAGCCTCGAGAAAGGAATGCAATCTGCTGACAGCATGATTTTGGTTGAGTGATATCTGTACCAGATTTGAGACCTATAGACCTGAGATAGAACCTTCTGTTGTTTTAAATTTCTACGTGTATGTTACTTTGTAACATTGGTAAATATACGGGCCTAATGAGGATGTCAGTAAAAGGGATATTTGATTTTAACAGGAAAGAGAGCTGCCCTGCTGAATGCACAATTAGAGAAATCTCTTCAAGCATTAGCGCCTATGCAACTGTCAAGATCAGCACAGGGAAGCCCAGCATTTACCACGGGGGACCCTGAGACTGATAACGGAAGTTCAATACTTTTAACTGTAAAAGTGATTATATTCAAGACCAAGTCAGGATTTAAATACATATGCACTTCATAATTCTAGGCAAACATGAATGAATTTTTAAAAAAGAGAATAAATAAGGAAAAATCACAAGTGAAAAGAAATAAAATTGTTCTCAGCCCATAAAAAAAAATTGTTGTAAGTCAGAAACTGGTATCTTCAGTTTAGTATACTGTCTTGCAGGAAAAATAAAGGTTTTATTTGCATAATTAACTTATTGTTGTAACCGCAACAACTCAGAAGGTACTCCCATGCACTCAATAAATTTTAGAATGCCTTCTAGAAATTCATATAAGTTTTTCTGAAAATTGTCTCTTGTATGCTATGGTAAGAATAAATTCACCTTTTCACTGTGTAAATCAGGATGTGAAAAATATTCTGTCAGCTTGTTCTAGTACCCTAGAAACCGGCAAAGTATTTTTTTCATTTATTTGTATTCATAATAATTTTGAATCATTTAATAATAGTATATTTTTCATTTTGGGTAAGGTTTTAGTTAGCAGGTTTTGTTCCTGTGTTTGTATGTGTGCTTTAGGGATTTATTTCATTT
>NW_006159884.1:1765491-1774107 GCF_000334495.1 Tupaia belangeri chinensis | reverse complement strand
GGGAAAGAGAGGGAGGGCACCCTCAAAAGGGTGCTGTGATTCACTCCCAGGCTCCATCATCCCCAGACCATGGGCACATGTGTGCCCGAAGTCCTCAGGGAGGCCTCCTGTTAGTAACCTGGACCCACCCCATGTGGCCCCTCTTCACCGAACACTATGTTTTACCATTACCTCATCATCTGGCCCCAAGTAAAGTCTGATTTGATTTTCTCAACTGTGGAACAAAGAAATATCAATATATAATAAATTTATTGTGATGATTCAATTTGGTAATGTTTAGGAGGCAGGTAGAAAAGTGCCTGGGGGCCAGCAGGTGACATAATGGTTAAGGCATTGGACTCACATGTGTCCAACTTCAGTTTGAATCTCAGTTCTAGCAGCCTGAAACTCACACTAGGCATGTGTGTGTGTGTGCGCGTGCGTGCACGCCCAAGATCTCAGCAAGAGAATAGAGAAGGGATTGTAGCCAACCCCCTGGGCAGGGAAGTTTCTTGCTTTCTGTCTCTGTCTCTCTGGCAAGCATACATACCCTATATCAAAAAATCACTTAAAAAAAAAAGAAAAAGTATCTGGTATGTGTGACACTATTGTAAATTTAAATTCTTACTTGGCTTGTTATTGTGGTTAATTGCTTATCCTTACTCAATCTTTGATTATTTTTATTGCTTTTCATAAAGAATTATTTATTTGGGGACCAGAAGGTGGCATGGTGGTTAAGGTGCTGAACGCTCCTACATGGCCAACCCCAGTATAAGTCCTAAACCTGGTGGCTTGCTTTCTCACATTCTTTTGCCCTGTCTCTCTCTGGTCAAATTAAAATGAATGAATGAATAAAATTAAGTAAATTTAAAAAGAATTTATTTAATTTCATACATCATCATTATTATTTTAATTGCTACAAGGACATGTGTGCTCAACAGAGACGGGTGGGGGGGAGAGAGAGAGAGAGAGAGAGAGAGAGAGAGAGAGAGAGAGAAAGTGCGAAAGCAGTTTGTCAGGTCTGGGATTCAAACTGTGGTTGCCCTTGTGAGAGTCCAACAACCTAACTACCATGCCACCTGCTGGCCCCTTTTCATTGCCTTTTTAAAAAGTCCCACTCAAGAGGCTCTTTTCTCATCTACGGTACTTGTTACAATTGCTTATCCATCCAATTTTTCTCACTAACCATTAACCTCCTATACCCTGGGATTTGCTAGATATTGAGATTAGGAAAATGATTAAGATACATAGTTTTTTTAATTGTCATTCATGTGCTTAGGATCTAGCATCCTCAAATCAGAAGAGTCACTAGAGGTTATGTAATGCATTCTTCAGGCTAATGTAGTTAAATTGCAATAGTCACCATTCTTCAACTCTCAGTGCTGTAAAAGATAAAGTCCTATTTCTTTATCTTGCAGAGTTGACTAAGTCCTGGAGACCACACAACTTATTTCTGATGGCAGAGCTTTGTGCCCAATGGGAATATATATGCCAAGGAAGCATTAGAATCTTCTAGTAGACTTATTTTCTTTGCCTTATATATGGGGGTTATACAGAGAACACTTAATTTCCTGCGTTGTTATGGTTTTAATTGTCAGAGAGCACATGCACTCATTGGAGAGCTAGAATGAGAAAGCAATGCTCAATGAGGTATGGCCCCACCATGATCCTCCTTCTTCTACTCCTGAATCTCACCAGGACTCGCACTAGTGCACACATGCACAGTCTGTTTCTCAATATCCCAGAGCTGGGATTTGAAGCAAACTTGGCCATGTGGTATCCAATTCTCTTAATTACTACACCGTGGGACCAGCCTAATCTACATCACTTAAAACTGATTGTGTTTCATTTTCAGTGATGGTAAGTATATATATGTCTAACGAATTTGATTTTATAAATCACAGGTAGTTAATGAAAATATTTTAAAATTAGTCTTTATTAAATATCAAGATTCATATTGTCTTTAAAAATGTGCTATCAAATCTGTCATGGATGCACCCTTTCAATATCTCACTATACTACTTATAGATTTTTTTTAACCTTGAAAATTACCATATAATTTTTAAAGAAAGAAAAATTAAAAAAAGAAAAACAGAAAACAGAAAAGTCTGTTAAGGCAATTTCTCTATACTGCATTTTTCTTTCAAGTGATTGCATTTCAGTTTTCAAACTGATAACAGAATTTTCACCGAACTCATAAATTTTAATGCTCTGCAATTAGCTAAGGTGATAAAAATACTTAGGAACTTTTATTTTCTAGCCCACATGAAGATTGCTTTGCTACCTAAATGTTGGTGTCCCCTTTAGGATGGAGCACTTGCATGTATCTCACCACTGAGGGAACAGAAAATCTGCAAATATTAATGTCACTATCTTAGTGACAGAAATGAAAACAGTTACTGAGACTAAGCCTGATTTCTCTAGTTCAATAAGTGCCTAGAGATCCTAAGATAGTGCTTCAATGTAATTTTATATTCCGTTTTAAGTATTCCAGTGTGTCTTTCAAGTACAAAGTTGTTGTTAACCATTAATGTACCATGGGTATCAGCTAAGCAGCAACATGCAATGACAGTTTGTTTTCAAGTTCTTGGGATTATAGGGTTGGTATAATGCCTCAACATTTAAGTACATGCTTTCTATATTTAAAAAGGGCCTACCCTAGTTCAGTTCCCACACCCTAAATTCACAAAAACAACCCAATTTTAAAATGAACATATCCTCACTCAAAGTCGGCTGCCATTGACTGTGGTATGGTGATACTCTGTGTACCAATCTCTTCAAAATGATCATTTAAAACTTTTTTTTGAGAGATATTTTTGCTATATGGCACATAACACTTGCCAGAGTCACGGAGAGACAAAGTGAGAAATTACTCACCAGAAGGGAAGGCCATACTGCAATCCCTTCTCCTCAATTCTCTCCTGGGGATTTTGGGCACGTAGGCACACTTGCAGGCTGTGAGTTTCAAACCACTGGGTCTGGTACTCAAACTGTGTTTGATGATATGAGAGCCCAGCACCTTAACCACTACGCCATCTCTGGCCCCCATTTCATTTTGTTTAATTGCCAAAGGGTGTATGAGAGAAAGACAGAGTGTAGGAGAGCATCCCTCACTGGGTGCATGATCGCACTGCAATCTCTTCTCCACGTTTGGTCACATCAGCATTTTGGACAGTTAGGCATGTGTACTTAATGTGTTTTTTCAAGCCCATGGTTCTGGGATTTGACAAAAGCTTGGCCTTATAGATTCCAGATCCCTTAGCCACTATCCTATAAGGCCAGATTTCATCATTTCAAATCTTACTATCAACAGATCTAACTTGAGTTTCCTCAACTATGACATAATCAAGGAAAATAAAAATACTGCTATAACCATGCTCATTGATCAACAGGGCAACATCAGAAATCTAGTGTGTTTCTTTCCATCAAGGTCAAACAACATCTGATGTATTGCAATAGTATGACCTTGGCTTTTAAAAAACACTTCTGTCATTACTTCACCAATGTGTACCCTTTAGGTGATCATTCTACAAGAGCATGTTTTTGAATGAAGGGATTTACAGAGTTAGAAGTTACAAGGTGACTCACTTGACAGTCTCTTTTTTATGAACTATTCCTTGGAAAAACCTTGCACTTCCTAGTACTTAATGTGTTTAACATAAAATGGAATGTTGTCATTTCCTGCATGGATTTTTGTATCTTTTTTCCACTCTGGCCTATTTTAGTGATCTTATTTTAAAAGTTGTTTTCATTGGGTCATTAATTTGTTCAGAAATGTCTAGGGTTTTTTGGTTACAAATTCCATAATGTTGAAAGTGCTTCTAAAGATAGAATGGGTTCTTTATTATTTTTATTTTTTTCCTAATTTTTTTTTGTAGAGGTTTTATGCTATAGGGCGCATGCACTCGCCAGACAGACAGAGAGAGACAGAGAGACAGAAAGCGAGAAATCACCCCCCGGGGGGGATGGCCATGCTGCAGTCCCTTCTCTTCCGTTCTCCTCTCAGGATCTTGGGCACACACGCACACGTGCCCGGTGTGAGTTTTAAGCCACCGGGTCTGGGACATGAACCGTGGTCGACTACATGGGAGTCCAGTGACATAGCCATTACACTAACTGTTGGTCCCATAGAATGGGCTCTTATACAAAGAATAGCTTTCAGAGTCCTAGAGAACTTAGTTTCAAACCCAGATTCAACATTTAGGCAGGCCACTTATCCTTGTAGGCTTATTTGTAAAATAGTGATAGGGATTTTCTCTCAAAGGTTTCCTTCCTCAAGTGGCTACCACAAAGAAAAGATGATTCTTTTACAGAAAGCCACCAGCTAGAGCTATACCTTTACATTCTCTTGCACATGTCAACTTGATATAGGTCAAACATTCCTAATCTAAAAGTTTGAAATCTAAAATGCTCCAAAACTGAAATTTTAGTACATCAACATGACACCACAAGTGGAAAATTCCATACCTGACCTCATATAATAGGTAGCTGTCAAAATATCACAATACAAAACTATTGTCAGTGTAGCCCCATAGCCTAGTTATGGGAGCCAGATCTGACGTGGCTAGTTGTGGTTAGACTTTCAGTCACCAAGCCTTGAAGAACATGCCAAGAGTTTGTGCATGCATGCATGCCCCAAATCCCAGCAGGATGGAGAAATAGAGACGGGATTGTGGTCTAATCACATCTCATTGCTAGAGGATGGGTGGGGTATGTGAAGTTCTCTCTCTCTCTCTCTCTCTCTCTCTCTCTCTCTGTCCCTTTGTCTTTCTCTCTGGAAGGTGCCTATGCCCTCTGACAATTAAATATATATATATTGTATAAAATTACCTTTTGGGGACCAGCAGTTGGTGTAATGGCTCCCATGGATTTGACCACAGTTCAAGTCCTGGACCCAGAGGCTTAAACTCACACCAGGTTCGTGTGCGTGTGTGTGCCCAAGATCCTGGGAGGAGAATGGAGGAGAAGGGATTGTGATGTAGCCATCCCCCCTGGAGGGTGATTTCTCACTTTCTGTCTCTCTATCTCACTCTCTGTCTTTCTGGTGAGCACATGTGCCCTATAGCAAAAGCCTCTTCAAAAATAATAATAATAAAAATAAATTACCTTTTGGCTATGTGTATAAGGTATGTATGAAACATTTTGTGTTTAAATTTGGGTCCCATCCCCAATGTATATTAGTATGTATATGCAAATATTCTAAAATTTAAAAAAAATATATATCTAAAATCCAAAATACTTCTGGTCTCAAGCACTTTAGATAAGATATATACAAACAGAACTTGATTAATTAAGTTTTTAACTTAAGTCTAATATCTAAACTAATACAAGCATTATCTTCTTACATTTCCTCCTATTCATAGCCTCTTCCTACTTATATCTTTATTCTCACAATTTCGTACTTACCTTTTGCATAAAAAATAGAAGTAAAACCTGAAACCATGTTACTAGGTAAAAACAAACAAAGAAAAAAATCACTATAATTGATGCTGAAGAACTGACAGAAGTCTTAAAGACTTAGAATCAGACCTCTATCCAGAGCTGACTCACCAAGATTTGTTCTATTTCTTTCTGCGGATTATATGGTTTTAGGGTAATTTTTCCCTCATGTTAATTTATTTCTAAGGTCAATTAAACTGTCCCTGCTTCTCTAACATTTCACAGTGTTAAGAGAAAGACACCTATCTTATATTTTAGATAGCTTTATTTCTAATTTACATAGAAGTTGGCCAAAGGTCATAACAAAGAAGCTACAAAACTCCAACTCATAAAAACATCTTTCTAATGATTATTTAATATCCCTCTAAAACTGTTCTTCCTGTTATTTTTGTATCATATACTCTATAATTTTCAAATTTGTGTAATGCAATTTTTATTAGCATATAAATTAAAAAGTGCATACTTTTTTCGCACATAGACTCCATTTCTAGTCTGAAGATACTTCCATAATTATGTGAATAACTTGTTTTTTTAGTACAATAGTCCTAAAACAACTTCAAAACCACTTGAGCTGTTTAAAACATAAACATTCTTTGGTTCCTGTACCCAGAGATTCTTATTCAGCTGGGCTGAGTGGGAGCCCAAGCACCTACATTTTTAGCAAGCTCCCATGGTGATTCTGACACACAGAAAGGTGTGAGATAGGGGAAACACTGCATTTTATCATCAGTACAGGACAACAGTTGTCACCTGTTTGACCCCTGAGGGGCTCTCATTCAAGTTATCAGCTCAAAGAAACGTCATAATACATCTTCATGTCCAAATTTATGTACGTAAAAATGTGCATTTATGCCCAGCTCTGGTGGCACAGCAGTCGTGCAATTTTCTGCAATGCTGGAGGCCATATGGAATGTCAGAGTTTGGGTCTCAGGTTGACTTGTACATGTTGGGTACATACATGCACATGACTATGATCCTGACTTGGAGGGCTGGCAAAAGGATTGCAGCAGGACACCCTGTTGAGGGTATTTCTTTCTCTCTCTCTCTCTCTCTCTCTCTCTCTCTCTCCCAACAAGAAATACATAAACTTAAAATATATCTATACAATTGGAACCAGCAGATGGCAAAATGGTTACATCGCTGGTCTCCCACACAGTCAACAGTCGTTTCAGTTCCAGACCTGGTGGCTCAAAACTCACGCCAGGCCCGTGTGCATGGGTGCCCAAGATCTCGAGAGGTGAAGGGATAGCTGTGTGGGCATTCCTCTGGGAGGTAATTTCTTGCTTCCTGTTTCTCTGTCTTTCTCTGCCTCTCTGGTGATCACACACATCCTATAGCAAAAACTCTCAAAAAGAAAAAAAAAAAAGTACAACTAAGCTAATCTGTCTCTTATTAAACAAGATTCAGGCAAAATATATGTCTTCCAGACAAATTAGTAAGAATTTGAGCAGCAGTGCTGTGATTATATTAAACTACTCCCTTCTTCAAAGAAAATATGTGAAGGTCATCAAAACTGAGTTCATTTGAGGTGGTTTTTATTCCAAGCCATACCAAAGGAAAAAAGAACTGGATGAACTTAATTTGTACATGGTTATTTAAAATTTTAGTCAGTTATTCTGATATTTTAAACTTTCTTATCTTCAATAAAAAAAAGAAAGACTATTCTCAATTGTTTTGTGAGAAAAAAGTACCAATTACTGCTTTATGTAAAAGTCTTTCGGATGCACTAGATCCTTAAAGTGGTAAGCAATTTCTTCTTTTTTTGTGTGTGTGTGTAGCAAAATGTATGAAGGAAATTAAGATTGTATCAGATGTTTTAAAATTAGTATGAAATTTATATGGTCATGTTTCCCTTTTTTTTTTTAAATCTAGAAGACAAGAAACAATATGCTTATCAATTTAAGTTAAACGAAAATTTACTTATATGGTTATTAATGTATATGCTCTCTCTTCTAAATCCAAGCAATTTTTGTAACTATTAGAGCCATGAATTATATTAGTTCATCATTCACTATTTATTAACACAAACTATATTCTAAGCCACAGTGTAGAGCTATAGAAAAAAACTGAAACAATTAAAGTAAAAATCAGTACCCAAGAGATTATTATCCAAATAATACTAGTTCATAGAAAGTCATTGTAATAATGTAGCCCACAGGATTACATCATTTTTTTCTGAATTGTAATTAATATTTGCATTATTAATGCAATGACATTCTTTATAATAGACATAAATAAAGAAATGGAAAATCCTATTGAGTAAGTTCACTGCCACCTAGGAAAAAAATAATAATACTGCAAAGGAAGAGTCTAATAAAATCATCCCTTAGTTAGAATGTTTAAATATATTTTTCAACTCATCTATACACAATATTTAAAGATTATTTGAATATGGGGACCAGCAGTTAGTGTAATGGCTATGTCGCTGGACTCCCACATAGTTGACTGCGGTTCGCGTCCCGGACCCAGTGGCTTAAAACTCACGCTGGGTGTGTGCGCGTGCATGCCCAAGATCCTGAGAGGAGAACGCAGGAGAAGGGATTGCGGCGTGGCCATCCTCCCTGGGGGGTGATTTCTCACTTTCTGTCTCTCTGTCTCTCTGTCTGTCTGGCAAGCGCATGCGCCCTATAGCAAAAACCTCTCCAAAAAAAAAAAAAAGAAAGAAAAAGATGACTTGAATACAAGCGCATGCGCCCTATAGCAAAAACCTCTCCAAAAAAAAAAAAAAGAAAGAAAGAAAAAGATGACTTGAATATGGAGAAGCAAATGTACAGTATACTGTCTTCCTAAAACATCTATTTTAAAATACAGACTTGCTTCATCATATTTTTTTCTAGTTTTTATGAAAGCATTTATCTTTGCTCTTTTTCATTATTGTACTTCTTACAACAAATGCTTCTATATGTTAAAATAGGAAGTTACAAGACTATAAAAGAAAATGTTCTGTGATTTCCTAACAGAAGAAAAATGGAGTTATTACACAAATTGTTTTAGATGAGAGAAATATTGTGTGACTTAATTTTTTCTCATTTTAAATAAGTATATTTTTTTTTTAAGAGGTGTTTGCTATAGGGCACGTGCACTCACCAGACAGACAGAGAGAGATGAGAGATAGAAAGTGAGAAATCACCCCCCAGGGGGGATGGCCAAACCGCAATCCCTTCTCCTCCACTCTCCTCTCGGGATCTTGGGCACGCA
>NW_006159884.1:1741481-1765451 GCF_000334495.1 Tupaia belangeri chinensis | reverse complement strand
AGGACGCAACCCACGGTCGACTATGTGGGAGTCCAGTGACATAGCCATTACGCTAACTGCTGGTCCCATTAAATAAGTATCTTTTTACAGACATCATATATGTAGAATGCATACTAAGTGCACTATAAACATCATACTCAGTCTCAGTCTCAAAATGACTTTCAACGGGAACCAGCAGTTAGCGTAATGGCTATGTCGCTGGACTCCCACATAGTTGACCACGGTTCGTGTCCCAGACCTGGTGGCTTAAAACTCACGCCGGGCGCGTGTGCATGCATGCCCAAGATCCCGAGAGGAGAATGGAGGAGAAGGGATTGCGGCGTGACCATCCCCCCTGGGGGGTGATTTCTCGCTTTCTGTCTCTATGTCTCTCTCTGTCTGTCTGGCGAGCGCACGCGCCCTACAGTGAAAATCTCTCAAAAAAAAAAAATGACTTTCAACAAACTGCAATAGACAGCAAGAGTTATTCACCAGAAGCATTGAGAACTATTGTGAACTGAAATCTGTGTCCATGAAAATGCTACCCTATTTAATCATTGAGAAACAATGGTTGTATCGATAGCAAGAAGAGTCTACAAGTTAGTCAATATGCAAAAATTGTTCATGATAGCTACCATTTATAATATTTATCATATTATAACTACATTGATGGAATGTTCACTACTAGGCACTATGCTAAAGTCTTTACACAGGTCGTTTAACTGAATTTGATTCATATCTTTTATTATCCCAATGTTTTGGTCCAGATGGCTAAGATTAACATAACTAAGCTACCTGCCTTTATTTATTAGGTGGACTTCACTGTCTGTGGTAGACTTTAGATGCAGGCATTTGCTTTCACATAGCAGGAGTCTTCATCTCTCAGGCTGCAGACCAGTGCCAGTCCATGGCCCATTGGAACTTGGGCTGTGGACCAGTGCCAGTCCCCAGGCCATGCAGCAGAGGGCGAGCAGTGGGCCAGCCAGCAGGCAATGTTTGACTATGTTTGCAGTCACTCCCCATCACTTTCATTGTAGCCTGGGCTCAGCCTCCCATTGGATCAGTGGTTGTACTGGATTCTCATGGGATTGTGAACTCCACTGCTGTGTGATTGTTTCACTGTATAGAGCAATGTGGTAAGTTTTAGAAATGGGTGCATGGTGTCTTTGGTGCACTTGGGTCATCTGGGACAAACCTCCCCCAGTTAGTGGAGGCTTTGTCTTCCACAGGCTGGTCCTTGGTGCCAAAAATGTTGGGGACTGCTGTTAAATAAAACATGTGTTGCCCTTAGAAGTTTCAATTCTGATGCAAAATGATGAATCAATGATATATAAACTGCATGTAGAAGAGGTTGAAAGAAAAGAAGTACCAAGACAAGAATTCTCTTAAAAGAGTAGCTACGCATATAGAAAAAAAGAGACAGAATTGGCTCCATACTTCAGTGATACACTTACAGAGGAGAACATCAAGGAGAGATAATACATTAACAAATGAGCAAGGTAGGCTAGGAAGATGACTTTAAGAAAGTGTATTATTGGGACCAGCAGTTGGTGTAATGGCTATGTTGCTGGACTCCCACGTGGTTGACCTTGGTTTGAGTCCTGGGCCTAGTGGCTTAAACTCATGCAGGACACATGTGTGGGTGTGCCCAAGATCCCGAGAGGAGAATGGAGGAGAAGGGATTGCGGCATGACCATCCCCCTTGGGGGAGATTTCCCACTTTCGATCTCTCTGTTTCTCTGTCATTCTGGCATATGCACATGCCCTATAGCAAAAATTTCTCCAAAAGAAAAGTGTGTTATTAATCATGATAGCACATGTGTGCATACAAGACATATAGAGGGAGAGAAAGTATACCCCCATGGGACCTTGTCATGAAACAATCTCCTTTCCTTAAATTTTCCATCCTATCAGTATCTTGAACATGTGAATATAATCTGTACATGAAGCTGATGGGGCTAGGACTTGAATACCAGGAGGTCATGTGGGACCTGGCTCCCCCTACATAGCACCTAACCATTGTGCCATGAGACTAGTCCAGAATAAAACTTTAAGTTTACATGCTTAATACTTAACATCCCGGGGCTAACATGGAAAGATCAATGGAATGTTAATGAGTTTTTACTTCAATGTATTGCCTAGCACAGAAGTAAAAATTACTTACAATTATTTTATAGTAAGAAAGAGATATTGGGGCCTGCAGGTAGCATACTGGTTAAGGTGCTGGACTACCACAAGGACCACTGCGGTTTAAGTCCCAGACCCAGTAACTTGTAAATTATACTGGGTGAGTGTACATGTGTGCTCAAAATCCCAGGAGGAGAATGGAGGAGAAGGGATTGCAGGGTAGCCATCCCCACAGTCTGTGAGTTCTAGCCTACTATCTTTCTTTCTTTCCCCAGTGAGCATACATGCCCTATTATTTTAAAAATCTTTTAAAAATTTCCCCTTAAGTTAAAATTATACGATAAAAATTTGTTGCAAATTGGTTTTAAGATATGCATACAAGCACATGCAGAAAAGCTTATTTTTTTAATTTACTGAACAATTGAGTACAATCTAAGTGTTTTGAAGGCCTAAAGCAACAAAGTACCTTAGTATTATTAAAAAATGAGATATTATGATAATACTGTTTCTTATTTTAGAGAAATGTTACTAAACCTACACCTTCTTTTCTTTTGTTTCCTTTCTTTTCTTTTTTTGATGTGGGGCTCATTAGAATGTTTCCAACAGAGGTGAATTGTTGTAATTTTAAGTTATTAGATTATGACTTAAGTAAATTAGTGAGTACTGTCTTTTAAATTAAATAGTTATTTCAAGGTAATTATTATTTTAAGCCTCAGACCAATAAAGAATGGTAGAAATTTGCCAGTTTTAAAAGGAATATTTGAGCTTTAGTAAGAATAACTGCAATTTGCTCTCAGAATAGAATACTGAAAATGTTAAGCCACAACTAAATGTAACTATCATTTCCCAAGGTAGGATGCAAATGGAAAGGCAGATATAATTGTCCTAACTCTACCGTCTTCGTTCAAATGAAATAAACTGAGAGGCTAAAGCTCATTGCCTAGATGTAATCAATGAAACTTAATTCCAATATGGATGTATATAACAAAGGAAAATGGAAAAATGAATTATCAAGTTACTTTGTAAAAGACCTATTATAGCTTGTATTTGTAAGTGTCATACAAACCACCAAATCTGAAAACAACCTTGTCTTATGAGAATAATATATGCCTTTTATTAAAAAGATACAGCGGCAAAGCATTTTATAGATTCCTTTTATCAGCAACACTGTGAACTTAAGATTTATAAGTAGAGAGCATGTAAGCTAAAGAGTGCACATGCTGTAATATATTTGGAGAAAATTAATCTCAACAAGATATTATAGTCCAAGATGGTATCTTCCTATTGTTTTCAAATTTCCTGTTTATATCCAACAAACTATTTCAATCTGAAACTTGTACTGGGGAGTCTAATTCAGAATTCAACCTTGACACTAACCTAGAGCTCAGTCAGTTGCTTAAATATTCTGTATTCTTCCTGCTATATAGATTTTTTTTTCTTGAAACTATGTTATTGCATATTAGCACATGATTTTTCTGCTACATGTTTTGAAGCTTCCCTAAAGATACTTTGGATTTCCTTGCTTTGAAATATTAACTAATACCATCATCGATAAGATTTTATCATTCACATTTCAATAGTAGTTTACTGTTCACATAATACATACCCAGTATCAATTTACTGGTACAAACTCTGAATGAAGTTCGAACTGGGTATAAGTAAAATCCCTTTCATTTTTGTTATTTTTAAAGTCTTTTTCCTCCATGAGTGGAAGAGACAGAGACAGAGATACAGACAGAGAGATGTCACTCTCAATGGAGTCTTAATGCTGTGATTCACCATCGGCCTCAGCCAGTCTCAGATCAGGACACGCATGTGCCCTGAGTGCTCAGGGAGGTCTGTGGATATGAACTGGAAACTCTCCCGTGTGGGTCAGCCTTGTAGTATACTGCATTTTAAAACAGCGACACTATCTGGCCCCAAAGACCACTTACTTCTCTCTCTTTCTTTCTTGCTTGCTTGCTTGCTTTCTTGCTCATTTCTTGCTTGCTCTTATTCTTGCTTTCTTGCTTGCTTTCTCTGTCTCTCTCTGTTTCTTTTTTTCTTTCTTTCTCTTTCAAGTTGCTATATGGCACAAATGTTTGCCAGAATGAGCCATGGGGATTGGGGAGGTGAAGAAGCCCTCCCACACCCCAGGAAGGTGGCCAAACTGCAATCCCTTCTCCGCAATTCTCTTGAGATTTTGGGTGTGCACACAGCTGTGCCCAACATGTTTTCCAAGCCTCCAGGTCAGGGAATGGAACCATGCAGTCAGCCATGTGGAATCCAGCTCTTCTATCCACCATTCCACTGGGTGGCCCAGTTTTTGTTTGTTTCTTTATTTGCATGTTTGTTTGTTGGCTTTCTTGTTTTAGGGCAATAGCATTTTCTATGTATAATTTTAAAAGTGAGCCACTAGGTAGTGTGGTGGTTGAGACAACTGGATCCCACACAGTCAACTATGAAGTTTGAATCCCAGACTCAGACACCAAAAAGTCTTGCCAGGCACATGTGCAAACAGTTCAAAAATCCCAAGAGTAAAATGGAGGAGAAGAAATTGTAGTGTGGGGCCAGCGGTTAGCTTAATGGCTATGTCACTGGACTCCCACGTAGTCAACCGCAGTTCGAGTCCCGGACCCAGTGACTTAAACTCACACCGGGCGCGTGTGCGTGCGTGCCCAAGATCCCGAGAGAAGAATGGAGGAGAAGGGACTGTGGTGTGGCCATCCCCCCTGGGGGGTGATTTCTCGCTTGCTGTCTCTCTGTCTCTCTCTCTGTCTGGTGAGCACACATGCCCTATAGCAAAAATCCTCTCAAACAAAAAAAAAGAAGAAAAGAAAGAAAGAACAATAGGGATTACAGTTCCTTTGTTTAGGTTGCTATGAATTTTATTTATCTTCTTTTCCAGCAAGCAAACATGCCCTATAACAAATAAATAAATAATAAAATAAAATAAAATAAAATAAATTACCCTGGCCAATTTGTTTACTTCCTTAATTTTTACCATTATTCAAAAATTAAGTAGGTAAATAACAGTTACAGCTTTAGATTAAGATGTTCATTAGTACAAATGCCCTAAAAATGTAAGAGAAAAATGTTAAGCAATGAGATACTGTTTTTTACTTATGCCTGTGGACAACACAGACATATTTATTGAATAAATTGGTGGATAGTAAAGTGCATACAAACATTGAGCAGAACTGTAAAAATGGCACAAGCTGAAAATTGTAAATAGTTCAGCTTATCTAGAAAATGGGTTGCAGTGGGATGAAGGAAGTTTGGTGGAAGGGGCAGAGAAATCAATGCAAGACTTGGTAAAATGTGTACTCTCTGATTCGTATTTTTTAGTCAGTGATCCTTGCTAACTTGTAGTTTTCTTTTAGTTGTAGTGATTCTACTATCGCTGCTTTCTGAACCTTGAGAGCAAGGACCAACCTTGAGGGCAAAGCTCGTTCACCTACTTCCTGCCAGATGCTAGCATCAAGTGTGGTCCATGCTGGACCTCACAGAGAAGATGTGGAATGATGGCTATGCCGTTTCAAAACTGGGTTAGCAAAATCAGCACAGCCATATTCCAGCCCATTTGTAATTTTACCTCTTTTTTGATATTGTAGTCTAGGCTTTTGTTCTAAATAATCCTCTAGGCTCAATTACATTCCAGCCTAAAGGATCATTTACCTTAGTACTTATTACTATAGGGCCAACGTGGATGAAATTGACCTCATGTTTAAAAAGGAAACATATTGATAGGCACCCTTACAATTATGCATATCAGTTTCAAAAAGAGTGCTTGGGAAACAAAGAGACTGTCTAAATAAGAGACACAAGCACCACAAGAGCAAAATCTTTTGCCTTTTTTTTTTTTTTTGCATCTGTATTCCTAGAACAATACTTCAAATATATGATGAGCTGTTATTGCTTTTATTTAGAAAAAGAATGTGATTTCAATTTACATTTAATGATGTCCTCATTTAGGACTGAAAATCAAGGCCAAAATAAAGTTTGTCTCTTTGGATCAAGATTGTTCTGTTTCTGGTCAACATTCCACACGTTTAGCAGATGCTACCTTGTGTTCTGTTAGCCATGAAAACTGACATGTCTTTGTGCCAAATTGTTACAGGCAAAAGGATTGCTAGCTCAAGACTGAAGATGGAAAATTGCAGTCACATTGCAGAAGTGATATAAATACATGTTAATAAAATCGATCTCTCCACTTAAATTGGCCTTTCTTGGCTACTCTTTCTACACACAAAAAAATATTGGTCTAAATATCTAGATCAAAATCTGTGCGAGTGAGAAAAAACTGAAAAACAACATTCTGAGGGTGAGGAAAGATAAAATATTGGACTGAGTGGACTGTGTATGATTCCAAAAGCCCTGGAAGGGTGCCTGAACTTAATATTTATGTGTTTATGCAGATTCTATTTTACATGTGACTGAATATCTCATTTGCTGATGAGCTTTCCACACCAGTCAGACAAATCTTGGATGTCAAAAGGCTGATCAAGAGCTCTTTACCTCAAAGTTTACAGGAGTTAGGCAGGTAAGATAATTGACTGAACACAGCTCTACGGTATCAACTCGACAGCTTCGGCCAGATCAGATATCACTGTCTTCCATAGGAGTCCTTTTGTCTAACACAGAATTTATTTTCGAAGTGTGTTCTTGCTGTGCCCTGATCCACTTGCCTCGGCCTCCCAACAGGGACTGTAGGGGTACCCCACCATGTTTAACTTTTTGTTCTTTGTTTTGCTTTGTTTCATTTCCCATGGTCTTACTATGTGCCAAGGTCAACCTTGAGCTAGCTATCCTTTTGACTCAGCCTTCTGAGTCACTGGGATTACCAACACATGGCACCATGCCTGGCCTTTAGGTTGGACCAGGAATTGAACCCAGGCCTCTGATGTGGTCCCAGCCTGTAGAGCACAGTATCTTAGCAGCACATGCCACCACAGCTAAGCGGCACATCAGGTTTTTTTTTTTTTTTTTTTTTTTAATAAATACACTGAATGTATTTATTTTTTTAGTTGTATCAATTTAACAATACAGTAATATGTAGCATACTGTAGTCATATTCAATGATTTTTGAATGAATAATGAAAAATGATTTAGAAAAGGTTGCTTTTTAAAGAGAATTGAAAACCTGTGCTTTTATATCTGATTTTTATATATTTAAAACTAATTGGATTTTATTTAAAATAAGACACTTAGAAAATGAAGTACTACAGATGTGAAGCATAGTGACTGACTTAGACGATAAGAAGATTGGATGTGAACTCAAACACAACACCAAAGTCTGAGATTACATTTTTAAAGAGTAACAGCTGCCTTGCTCTGAGGTGCAGATCTTACAGTTTGAATTTATATATTTTCCTGTCTTTCTCTTCTGACATAGTCTCATGACAACAGCAGGGGCCCACAGGGTTGGCTCAGATGGTGTAGATGACTGAATGTGAACATATACACAACAATCCAATTATCTTGTTCTTGTCTATAAAGCAGGGGCTAAAGTACTCATTGAGAATAAACAGCATACTAGAAAGCCAAATCAAGCAATATATTACATTTCCCTGTGTATAATGGGCACCTTAGGACAGTTTTAGTAACAATTACAAGAAAATCACTTGAAAAAAAATTTTTTTCAGTGCAATTCATTTACTCCAATTCAAATGACTTTGCAGTTGGCAAAGAAACATTTAGTGTGCCCTTGATTAACATGGCAGATTTATTTATAATCTGTCACTGTAAACAAATAATCTATTCTCTCCCTGTGCCTTATCAGTGATGCTGTTCTGCATTTCTGCCTGGCCCGTCTTGTCACATGCTCTGACATCTGCCAGTTCTGTGGCCGACACTGCCACTGTGAAGTCTAAGTTTAAACAACTCCATCCTCTGGGAATATTCTGAACAGAAATTTCCCTGACACTCAGAAAATTCAGTCTCTCTTGAAGCCTTACAAAGAGTTCATAAAATAAAATAGCCTGCTTTTTTGGGCCGCTTATTCTCAGTTACTGCATACTTTCAGAGGTCGCTCAGTTTACTCTAATAGAGTTGGGGATGCTTTGTTTAATCCTTACGAATGACCTGTGATGCCTTAAAGCCACCTGAACCGTTGGCGGCTGCTGCACATCACATATGTCTGCCATGCCAGATGCACACCCATTACGTCCCTTTCCCACTCTTACCACACACCAACAAACAGCAAAATCCATTTTCCCTGTGTTCTTTGAAATAGAACATTGACAAGTAATTTAAGCACCATTCACTAGGGAGAACATACAAAAAGTTTTTCACTTCCAAATTAAATGGCTAAAAATGAAAGTAACATGACAATAAACTCAGGCATCTTCAAATTACCAAAAGCCGCGGCATATTCGTCAAAGGGAAAATGAACCTATTTGATTCATATATGCCATTTGAAGGTTAAATTTGTTTTCTAAAGTCACTGCTACATGTTTTCAGTATTAATTCATTGCATAGAAAAGTGAACAGAGTTGAATAAACAAAGTTAGAGGTTCCAAAGTCTGTGACAGGGCATCTAATACCTAGGAGGAATAAGGACAATACATGTTATCTGAGCCTTCTGCACACGTGCATGTTCTTCTGTTTGTTTGTTTGTTTTTTCCACTTGCTTAGAGGAGGAGTGCTGTTTTATTTCCAATACTAACCTTCCCGGAGCTTGCTATATTACATCACTTCACATATCTTTTTTTAAAATTGCCAAATCCATTCTATTTATTTATAAATTCAAATTATTCTTCCTTATTTGATCCATAGTATAAAATTATGCTAAAGTCTGCCTATCCCAAAATAAAATTTAGCATCATCTTTTCTCTTTCCATTCCTCTAGCTTGAATTTTACTGGAAAAAATAAGATTCCATACTTTTCACCTCTTTATACTTTCTATATCCTAAGGGCAAGCTAGAACTCTCTTCAAAGGATATGAGGAAGTTACATAGACGATCTATTGACCTTTTCATTATTACTGCCTTTCTTAAAATCCCATTTTCTCCTTATTCTCTTCATACCTCTCCAACTGTCCCTTCTCTAGCTATTTTTTTCTTATTCAATGTAGACATTTCCTAAAGTATTCTTTTTTAAAATTTTACTTATTTTTATGTTTCTTTCTCTCTCTTTTTAAGTTTCGCTATGGGGCACATGTGCTCACCAGAAAGAGGAAGAAAAATGAGAAATCATAACACCCTCTCAGGGTTGGGGGCTGGTGATGGCCACATCACAGTCCCTTTCCCTCCATTCTTCTCTTGGGATTTTGGACATGCATGCACATGTGCCCAGGGTGAATTTTTAAGCCACTGGGTCCAGGACCCAAACTGTACAGTCAGCCATGTGGGATTCAGGTGCTTTAACCTCCATGCCACCTGCTCACCCTAACGCTTGCTTGCTTGCTTCCTTTCCTTCCTTCCTTCCTTTTTCTTTCTTTCTTCCTTTAGCAAGAGAGTCAAAGGAATAGAGAGTATGAGAGAAAGAGAAAAATGAGAGAGAGACAGACAGATAGGCACCTCCATTTTAGACTTCACACCACAATTGACCTCCAGCTTTATTCAACTCTAGATTATGGCTTTGCGCCCGCTGGACACATTTAGGGTGGTCTCCAGGTATGAACCTAGTATCATCTCATGTGGGTCATCCTCACAGAGTTTTATCTTATCATTGTGCCACTCTCTGGTCCTCATGCTCCTTCTTCAACACACTGGACGATCATAGAAGGTCCCTAGGTTGATCTCCGTAAAGAAGCTCTAATGAAAATCTCATTATTCTAGATACATTTGGACAAGAGAAGAAATGTAGTATTGGGCTTGAAGAAGTCTCTAGTTTAACTTCAATCAAATTAGCTCACTTTCCTCAAGTTCAGCTCAGTAGCCAACTTTTGCACCTAACTCATTTTAGTCTCTTTCTTGAAAACATCTAATATTTCTTATTTAGGTTAGAAGTAAACCCAAGGATATCAACCTGATCTGTAATTCTGGATCCTGGCTCTGCCCTCCCTTTCTAGACAGATCCCCTTAAACTGCCCCTTTGTTCTCTGGCAGTCTGTCTGGTCTTAGAGTGGCTGAGCTCATTCTCACTGCATGGCCTCTGCAGAGAGGGCTTTTGACTGACATCTCTTCATCCTACAGCTCTTAACCCAGACTCACCTCCTTCCAAAGACCTAAACTGTCCACCCAGCCTAGGGCAAGTCCCTTTAACTCCCAATCAGCCTGTCTATCTGCGTTTATTTCTCTAAGTATGATTTTAAACATTCTGAAATAATTAAACTGTTTATTTGCTTGTTTATGTTTAATCATTCCAAATAAACTATACATTCCTTGAGAGCTGGAACTCTATTTTTTTCATCATAATGGCTCTCATGCCAAAAATTCTGCCTCACATAGAGTAGAACATTAAAAATATTTCTTATGTAAATAAACAAATCATGATATCATGACAGAAATAAATATTACTTTTCCAAACAACCATGATATTTATCCATATTGCTTTTAGGATTTTATTCACTTCCTGTCTTATCTTGAGGCACTTTGGGAATACATCTTTGCTCATCAGATATAATAGCACCCTAAGACCAGGAATCATTCTTTGGGTATCTCTATTTGTCTTTTCCACACTTTGCAAGTACTTTTTCACAGAGTATATAATCAATAAATACATGTAGACTAGACAAATTAGTAAATGTGTGCCAAACCTCTCTATAGATAGCCACATAAATATCTAACAGTCATTAAAAAGCACTAGAGCGGGACCAGCAGTTGGCGTAACGGCTATGTCGCTGGACTCACATGTAATGAACCACAAGTCGAGTCCTGGACCCAGTGGCTTAAACTCACGCGTATGTGACCAAGATCCCAAGAGGAGAATGGAGGGGAAGGGATTGTGGCATGGCCATTTCCCCTGGGGGGGGGGATTTTTCGCTTTCTGTCTCTCTCTGTCTCGTGCATGAGCCCTATGGCAAAAACCTCTTAAGGAAAAAAAAAAAAGAAAACTAGAGCTCTGGAAATATACTTAAATATCTTCTAGAAATGATACTTCAAAGCACTCAGGTATAAGACTAGAAATACACCATTGCATTCATATAAAGCCCACTTCTAATGTATTTGCCACTAAGACATGCATAAATCTGCTGGCATTTTTTTTTCAGTGTTATCAGTAATATATACCTACACAACACAGAAACAAGAATCAAGAATGATGCATAAGTGAATAAAGTTAAATAAAAGTTAAAGGTAATAAACATATGAAGGTCCAGCAGGCAGCATGGTGGTTTCAGTACTGGACTCTCGCATGGCCAATTGTGGTTCAAGTCTTGGACATGATGGCTTGCTTTCTCACTTCCTCCCTCTATCTCTTCCTCTCTCATCAAATTAAAAATTAGTAACAATAAATAAAGTAATTTTTAAAAATAAATATATAAGATAAAATTAACAACAATCATTTTCAATAAACCAAAAATATTTGTAACATAGAAATGCCTGAAGCAATGTTGATCAGGTTAACTAAAGGCATATTATCCTTTTTTTTCTTTTTTGGACAGGTTTTTGCTATGGGGCGCGTGCACTTGCCAGATAGACAGAGAGAGACAGAGAGACAGAAAGCGAGAGAAAGAGAGGAAGTGAGAAAGCAAGCTACCAGGTCCAGGACTTGTACCGTGGTCAACCATGTGGGAGTGTCCAGCTATTATTCTGAAAAAAAAAAAAAAAGATTTGATTAAAATATTGATACTTTGGGACCAGCAGTTAGCATAATGGCTATGTCGCTGGACTCCCATGTAGTTGACCACGGTTTGCATCCCAGACCCGGTGGCTTAAAACTCACACCAGGTGCATGTGCGTGTATGCCCAAGATCCCGAGAGGAGAATGGAGGAGAAAGGATTGCAGCATGGCCATCCCACCTGGGGGGTGATTTCTCACTTTCTATCTCTCTGTCTCTCTGTCTTTCTGGGGAGAGCATATGCCCTATAGCAAAAACATCTCCAAAAAAAAAAGATTAAAAAAAATAAAAAATATTGAAACTTCAAAATACAAGAAGTCAATTGAAGAAGACCATTAGAAATGTGTTTTTTAAGTTTATTATGATTAAATGTTTGATTTGAGCTAAATCTTTAAACAATCTTAAGTTTATTATAATGAAGTGTTTGATTTGAGCTAAATCTTTAAACAATCTTTCAAGTATCAGCTTAAGGAAAACACAGCAAAAATAATATCAGTGTTCCCAAAGGCTATTGATACTGGACACTAGAAGCACTACCTCATATTGTTGCCTATTAATCTTTAATTAAAAAAAAGGACAAAATAATCTCTGGAAACGAATTTGTAAGCATTTCTTAAACACATTTATCTTAAAGTTAACATTCAGAAGAAATTATTTTCAAATAATTGTAGATGTTTTGCATATTTGATCTTGAAATGAAGTATGGAATTTTGAAGTTATTAGAATTCAAATTTTCTCTTAAATATTGCTTAAATGAGAGGCTCCTGAAAACTGGCTGATTTTAACTTTTCTTTCATGGCATAATCTTGGCAAATATGTTAGAGACATTAGAAGAATGACCTGAGAACTCTGCTGTGTTCAAATGTGTCGAGATTTGGTTCCAATTGTGATAGAATGTAGAGGAAAGTTCACCGGAGAATGAGATTAAGAGGTGGAGAATTTTGGAGAGAATTACAGTGGATTCCCCTTACTGATTCCTATTAGCTTTATAAGAGAGGGATTGAGTCAGAGTTTCTGAAACACACACAGAGACATGCTGTTCTCTTGCTTGGTCATGCCTCGTTATGCCCTACCTCTCTGATCCTTCAGCAAGGTGACCCTCACCAGATGCAGCCCCTCACTTCATTCCAAACTCATAAGCTAAATAAATATTTATTTTTTCAAAAATTAACTAGATTTGGATATTTATGTTATTAGCAACACAAAAAGATGGAACACTCTAACAACAATGAAAGAAATTAACATGAGATATTTCATTTTAAAACTCAAAGGATAGAAACACTTCACAGAAAAAAACTGTAAAGTTCTCCAATGAAAACAATATGATCTGTAATTTTTGCTTTATAAAAATTATTTTTTTAAAAAAAGAGAGTTGGAAAAAACCTTCCAGGTCAATTTGTTTTACTAGGTAGAAAACTTTGTAAAACAATAACATAAACCTCTTTCTTTTTATGGTAAATATGTAAATATATTCCTCAAATAGTTAAAGGTAAATTATTGATTTTTAAGTGTATATCAACTTTTTTTCCTTCTAGGTTCTTACCATAGGGCACATGCATTTATCAGAGAGAGACAGAGAGAGGAAAAGTGAGAAATCATCCTCGAGCAGTCTTGTGCACACTGCAGTCCCCTCTCCTCCATTCTCTTCTCAGTATTTTAGGCATGCATGCACATGTGCCTGGCATGTTTATCAAGCTACCAGAATCAGGACTTGAATTGCAGTTAACCATGAGGGAGTCCAGCACTTTAACCACCATGCTACCTGCTAGCCCCTAAGTCAACTTTTAAATAAGTAATTTTCAGATTGATAACTTTTAGCACACCTATATTGAGACATTTCTCCTATAAAAATTCAGTTCTATTTAGGATGTGACTTATAATACCCATTTTTTCTTCTTTTGCTATACCGAATTATTCTGCCTTCATTCATGTCACATGAATACTACTATGCAATATAAACTATTTATATACTACATACATTTATATACTATTAAAATAATATCTTCATTTATTAATGTCTGCTTCTAGTTTCAGTCTCCTATTTCTGTCTCTCCCACCCTTGTCAAGTATAGTCTTCTCACTGCTTATATTATGATCTTTTGTTACTCTGGTTAAGCACATAAATGACTATTCACGATTCCCCATAGAATATAATCAAAATGGCATAGTCTTGCTTAGAAAGGCTATGACCTAGCTTTAATATTTCTCTTACATATTGTTGGTTGCAAGTGATTTTGTTATTTCTTAGCTCTAGCCATACCAAGTTTGTAGAAGTTTCCTACACATGCCAAGGGATGTTATGACTTTCCATCTCCACGTACTGTTCCTACTTTTTTAAAATGCCTCCCACCATTTATTGGTTTGGCAATACTTTGAAATAACCTAAGACTAAACTTATCTCTGAAAACTTCTTCGATAATATAGAGGCAAAATTGGTGTCTCTTTTCCCTGGTATTCCAGAACATTTTTTATAAACTTATTTTCCCACACATACTATTTTTCAGTGCAATTATTTGCATTTTTATGCATCTTGCCAAAATATGTGCTCCCTGAAGTCTGGTACTATCTTACTTGTCTTTGAGTGCTCTTCTACCGAAGGATAAATGGATGAAGGATATTTAATCTTTTATTGTAATGGTGACATTATAACATTACTTGTAAGTGGACACATTTTAAAGAAACCAATGAGTCAATAAATCTTTAATACTATTATTACAGTATATCAATGATTTCTACGACATTAGAAATAACTGACATCCTGGCAACTAATTTACTTTCTGAGCTGCCACCATTGTTGATATTGATTTAATGATCTCCTTTGAAACATGGGTTTAGAAAGAAACATGAAAGTAATGAGTATAGAATTTAATTTTTATTTTTGGCTAGGATTATTCACATGATCACAAAATGGAAGTTAAAATTCTTGAACTGTGCTTCTGGTATTTTTATTTCATGCCTACGAGGCATCTCACATTATGCTACAAGCTGCCACAATCTCTGACTTTTCTCTAGGTATATCTCCAATAAAGAGGCACTGACAAAAATGGAATGACAGAGGGTGACTTTAAAGTCAACTGCTCAGTCACAGATGTGCTCCTAGAAATGCATTAATGTCCAGGAACTAAATTACATGCCACTGAGTTAAATCCCAGCAAACTGATACTGGTAATAATGTAATCAACTGAAAAAATGCTACCAAGTTGGGTTATCAATGATTCTTAGAGTCTTAATAGCAACATATTTCCATTAGGAAAAAAAATACATATACAAGACAGTACCTTTCCCCTCTTGAGAGAAAAAAAATAATACAAGCAATTCGCTAGATATTTTTAGTATAACACTCTGTCATGAATGTGTTAGACAAGGAGATAGTAAACAGCTATGAACTTTGGTCCTTAGTTTTTCTCACATAGGGAGAGCATCCACTGGAGTGTAAAAGGGATAAAATAAAAATAACTTTAAAGAAATCCAAAAGCAAGGAGACCAGGAGATTAGCAAGAATGAGGAGAAAGAATAAGAGAGTACCTACAATATAATAACTCTTTCAGATCATAACTGTTTTCCCCAGGTAATATTCAGTAGCAATTTCACAGTTAAAGAACCCTAATACTTTATTTCTGTGTACTATAATCTTGTTCAGAAAAGCAGTAAATTCTACAAAAGGACAATCACACAATCCCTTTTGCTGATAAAAGGCATCAATGCCTGAACATGACATCTAAATATGTCTTAAATAACTCATGTAGCTATTCAGTTAATAGTGCAAATACCCACAGAACAAGTTTGTGTGTCAACAATATATATTTCATTCTTAATTTTAAATAGGTATTAGGAAGATCTCACATGAGTTATTTTATGACTATTCCTTTCACCAAAAGTTTCTATGTTATTCCACAGAAATTACGTTTCTGAATCTGGACACAGAAACCCTGTGTGCATAGAATTTTATTGAAGGAATCCTCTGAATGCTTTAACATATTTGATAAACTATTATCAGTTAATGAGACTTCACTGATTCTGTATTTTCCTAATTCTGTAAAAGTTGAGTAGCTGAAACAAAGGGTATATACAACTCTATATCTAGTTGGTTAGAAGCATATATTAGGTTGTCAGAAAAGTCATGATTTTTTTCTGTTATTCTAAGCAAAAATGTGTCATGACCTTTATGCCAATCAATATATGGATAATAAAAGAATGTAGAACACAAATTTGTTCAAATAGATATCTTGGTTGAAATTCATGGTATCATCAAATAAGTAGTGTTACATATTTGGAAAAGTCCTGGTAAAAATGACATTGAGTTGAGACCCATGGTTATTTTTGTATGTTTACAAGGCACACTGTTTTGGCTGAACTCATTGAGGTAAAGAAACCAGTCGAGATTTAAGTGAATGCTTTGTTCCAGTTCAAGGTTACAGGTTGGGGTTATCAAAAGTTTTAGACAATAAAATAAGCTAAGAGGGTATGCAAGTAGTTTAAGACTAAGATTAAAAAGAATTAAGATGCTTTAAGATGATATAAAAGCATTTAATAGGCATTACACATACCTTGCACTCCTCCAGATGAAGAAGATAAAAATATAAGACACAGCCTCATTCTGAGAATTAAAGTTAACTAAAAAATACAGATATTTAAAAAACATACAATATGAAAAGTACTAGAATCCAGGTAGATATGAAAAGTGCAAGAAACAAAGCATTTACATAAGACTCTATGAAGATTAAAATGTGTGATACACTAGATAACAATGTTTGGACATCAATTAATAATTTGATGACTAGTAATTCTGATTTAGGTTTATTTTACCTAAAGTATCTTTTCTACTACAATGTGACTTATGCTTTAGAAAAATGAATGCCTTTAAATAAATAAATAAATAGTAGAAAGAAAAAAAAAAGAAAAATGAATGCCTTTTAATTTGTCAAAGAGACTAAATTATTGTTCCCTTTTGTGCTTTGGTTTATGCCATTCACCTGGCCTGGATTCTACTCTGTCTGTAAATAGTCATTGTTTTTGATCCATCTCCATGTTATCTCCACTGTTGGTCCATCTCCAGCTCCCCAGATAATATTCAGTTGTGTTCCCTATTTGTTAACTGAGCACTTTCACATTTATCTCCGCTTCATAACTTATCATCAACTTACTGGTAGGCTTTCTTTTCCAAACATATAATTCCCTAGGAAAAGGATGAGCCTCGTTGTTGTCTGTAATTATCTCAGTGCTTGATAGAAAAAAAAAAAAAAAAAGATGCTCAATAAATGTTTACTGAACAAATATATAGCTGCACGTTTGAAAGTACCTAAGATTATTTAAGAGCAGTTTCTGAGCTCCAGAGGGCAATATGAAGTTGCCATGCTTAAATTCATACTTCCCTCTCTTGACATATTTCCATCCTTGAACCCTGCCCATAAAAATTATCCAAACATTATCAGTTCGAATATTAGTAGCAATAGATAACTTTCTAAAACAAAGTGGGATTCAAAGTTTAAGGTAAGTCATGGGTTGCCAAGAAGATATTTCACAAATCTCAGTTTTATTTACCTCTAACTCGAAAACCACCTTACCTAGAATTTTCTGTTCTGACTCACAAAGCTTACTGTATTATAATGACGTCACCAAAGCTCTCTATAGACATTATCTAATTCAGTGATTCCATTTAATGCAGGCTATGAACACTGGAGGGGTTCCTACAATACTTGATGCTCTCGATCACCTGCTTTTGGAAAAAAGGGAAGAAGAAAAAAAATCTTACGATAGTCACACATATAAAAGAAGGATAAAAGAATGGTCAAAGCTTTCTTTTGTTGAATCCACTTCAGAAATGAGCTATTATTATCTGTGCTATGGTCTTCTTAAGGCTGAGTGGAATCAAGCCATAAAGTAAAACTAAAATAAACCATAAATTCAGGCTGGCACCAAGCCACTGAAATCTCCAGTTGTTCTCAAAACAGCATTCTATAGGCAGGGTTGACTTTTTTCTTAGATTTTTCAATTCTGTTGAACCTCCCCAGGTGGACAGAGGCTAAGGGGTTGTACAATTGTGAAAATGGAGAGAAAAACATGTTATAGATTTTGATAATAAACATTTATATGTTTCCCCCTTTTGAGGATTCATTTTTTTAGATTAACTCCAACATAAAGAGATTTTTAAAAATGTAAATCACTGCTAAGACTCACTTTTTTGTTTAAAAGAGATAGCTATTTGCCATAAAAATATGTGTTTACATACAATATGTTTATTATTGCTATTTAAAATAAAATTCTAAGTGATTATGTTTAAATTGTTTAGTTAAAATTAACCCACATAAATAAAAGTATTGTTTTGAAAAGATTTAGTCTCGAAGCAAAAAAAAAAAAATAGATGAAGATAGTAATATAGCTAATATCATAGGGAGGTGATTTCAGATTTCATAGTAACTTTAACTTGTGATGTTCTAGAAGCTTTATCATTTGGAATGAATTGTAAAAATGCAGCTTCTTCCACACAATGCAAGAAGAGGACAATGCTTTTGCTACACACAAAAATGAGATTGTCTTGTAATTTGCTATGACAAAATAAATTAATTAAAAATGTTGTGGGGAACCAGCAGTTAGCGTAATGGCTATGTCGCTGGATTCCCACGTAGTTGACCGCGGTTCGCGTCCCAGACCCGGTAGCTTAAAACTCATGCTGGGCGCGTGTGCGTGTGTGCCCAAGATCCCGAGAGGAGAATGGAGGAGAAGGGATTGCGGCGTGACCATCCCCTCTGGGGGGTGATTTCTCGCTTTCTGTCTCTATGTCTCTCTCTGTCTGTCTGGGGAGCGCACGCGCCCTATAGCAAAAAACCTCTCCAAAAAAAAAAAAAAAAGTTATTGTGCCTCCGAATCTAGATGTCAAGAGAACTCACAACTTTTATTAAGTTCTTTGACCCCTATTATGTGCTGCCAAATGAACAAATTCTCTGCAGACTCCTAGATGGTGAGAGACACATGGCATAGACATCCTCATTAGCCATGTTGAAAGAAAATAACACTGACCATGAAAATAGTACCATTTTATTTAGTCAGTTTTTCCATTCTTTTTCTTTACTCATGAAAAAGTCTACACACACACACACACACACACACACACACACACTTGTGTGTATGTATGCGAGAAAGAGAGATGATAGAAGGAGCACCACCCCCAGTGTCTGGTCATGCAATGATCCCCTCCCTCCTGTCCTCCAGCCCATCAGATGTTGGGTACTAGCATGTGTGCCCAGAATGTATCAAGTGTACTGAGTTGAGGATTGCAACTGAGGTCACCATGTAGGATCTGGCTTCTCTCAAGCAGTGCATGACCAGCATATCATGGAGTCAGCTGTAGGACCATTTTAGACCTCTCAGCCCATGGCTAAGTCTGTCATTGACCACAGAAGCACAGATGAGCCCAGACAAGATCAGCTTAGCCTAACCAGATCAGAAGAAATGATCAGATGACCAACAGACTTACTAAAAATCATGGCTATTGTTTTAGGCACAATGTTTTGGAATGGTTTGCTACAAATCATAAACTCTCTGATATCATCTGTAGTTTACATTCTGCAACTATTTATTGAACACTGATTTATCGGATTGTCTGAAAAGTTATGACATAGTTTTGCATAGAAAAATACATCATGACTTTTCTTTTTGTAGAGTTTTTTTTTTTTTTTTGGCACATGCACTTGACAGAGTGAAAGAGACAGAGACAGAGACAGTGAGTAGGAAAGTGAAATATCTCCCCCCAGGGGAGTAACCACAACACAATCCCTTTTCCATTCTTTTCCCTGGATCTTGGGCTTGCATGCACACACACCCAGCATGAGTTTCAAGTCACTGTGGCAGGGGCTGAACTGCAGTCTGCCATGTGGGAGTACAGTGACATAACCGCTATGCCTTCTGCTGGCCCCTCATGACTTTTCTGACAACCCAATATTTACTTTATTCTAGAAATTGTGTTAAAAACTGGAAATCGCAGGACCAACAGAAGGCATAGCGGTTACATTGCTGGACTTCCACAAGGCCTACTGTGGTTTGGATTCTGGACTGGTGGCTTGAAAATCAAGTCCTTTGTGTGTGCACACATGCATGCATGCCCAAGCTCCCGGGAGGAGAATGGAGAGGAAGGGATTGCCTCATGGCCACCCCCCATCCCCAGGGGAGCAATTTCTCACTTTCCCTCTTACTGTCTCTGTCTCTCTCTGGCAAGCGCAGATACCCTAAGGCAAAAACCTCTAAAACATAAAATAAAAACCTGGAGACCCCAAAGTGATCAAGTTATAGCCCCTGTCGTCAAAGTAGTTACCACTTTTGAGACGATACATTCAAATAAATTTTTTTTTTTCTAAGTTTTTGACATAGGGTGAGTATGGTAACCGGAGAGACAGAGAAATAGTGAAAGAGAAAGTGAGAACTCACCCAGGGGTGAATAGCCACACCACATCCCTTCTCCTTCACTGTCCTCTCAGGTTTTTGAGTATGTATGAACACACGCCCAACTTGTTTATAATCCACCATGTCCAGGACGTAAACTGCTGTCAGCCATGTGGAAGTCCAGTACTGTAACTCCATGCCACCTACTGGTTCCAACAAGCATTTTAATAAAACAAGTACTACAATAGAAATAATGAGAAGAGTCTATGGACCATCCAAGTGCTCAGTTTAAGAAATGTCCACATAAACAAATTGCATCATATATAAATATATTCTCACATACTTCTGCAAGTCAAAATAGCCATAGCGGTATTTTGTTCAAATGTATTATGCTGAAATGCCACCCTCCCTTACTCAATTCCTAAGGGGCTTAGAATAAAAGGAAATGTAATCAGATTATGCTTTATCCTTCCTGGGTAGCAAAAAGGGAGCTCTTTACATTCAAGCAAGGACAGGAAAGAGTCAAATCCTTCTCAAAACAGTAATACAAGTCTCTAGTATTATGGAAGAGACTAGAACAAAGCTAGGACAGTGAAATTATTTATTCCAATGTAATTTTAAAAAAAGGAAACAGGAGATTTGAAGATATAATAGGATGGAGGACAATTGTAGATACCTGATACTGTAGGAAGGTGGTAACAAGTAAGGGGTGGTTGGTAGGAGCTTAGGGGAAAACAAATTTACAGACACAAGAATGGAAAGTTATCTGCTGAGAATGATGTATATGGTAATGTCACATGCACTGCATACATGTTTTGAAAAACTATATTTTACACTATAAAAGGTACAATAATTCAGTGTAAATAAGAAATCATACAATAAAAAAGGGAAAAAAAAAAGATGTTATTTACCCTAGCTGGACTTAGATTCTGTAGTTCCCAAGAAATAAAATTGCTTTTCTTGGCTAGATACACTATTATTTCATGATTCAAAAATAAAATTAGAGGAAGCTTTGTTTACTGGGCAAAGAGAACTCACACTGATATTCACATATTCAACTAAGATTTATTCTCTTACCTCTCCTTCCCCCACTCCTAATTAACCATGTCCAAAGAAAACTTTCCTGACCATTAGAGAACCTTTATATAGTCCCAGATTTTATGCTGCTGTGTTTGTTCTGGTCCTGGGAAGCCTCGGGATGTGTGATTGGAGTGTGAGAGTCAGCTTTATCTGCCACAGTCACTGAGAGGTGTACCAGTGGCATCTGCACTAGAGAGGCACAGCCTACCCTTTCTCACTGGATCTCCACATGGTGCCATGTCTGGCTTTGGGCAATGATGGCTAGAGCCTTGTACAAGAATTGATCTCACCTTGCTCCCAAGTGATAATGAATTCAGTGATTAGAAATCTACAATTATAGGATTCTGACCCACTTGATTACAAGCAGATTTAATTTTTATGTTCAATATTTGAATTATCTTCATCAGATAAGTCTGAACACCAGAAACTTGCTGTTTAGATTTGTGTACAATCTATATAAAATGAGGTACTAATATTCCCAGACTCTGACATACAGGTTCTTCCATCAAAATAGGAAATAAAAGCACCTTTGCATATAGTTCTGGATGTGGCAAAGTTATTCTTCAATATATAAATTATCAAAAGACAAATGCCATTTTATCTCATTTGTACCAACTAAACACCAAATGGCATCATGCACTTTTGAATATTATAATCAAACATAATACAAGTAAAGCTAATAATAAAATAGAAATTAATGCCATTATACACAAATGTATTATCAGTTGACAATCAAGACCTCTTGATATAGTAGGGTGCCAGTCCTTCTCTCTTTTTTTCTTTCTCTTTCTCCCTTTCTCCCTTTCCCTCTCTCCTTCCTTCCTTCCCCTTCCCCTTCCCCTTCCCCTTCCCCTTCCCTTCCCTTCCCTTCCCTTCCCTTCCCTTCCCTTTCTTTCCCTTTCTCTTCTTTCTTTCATGAGAATGAGAGACACAAAGAGTAAGGGAGACAAGTTCCCACAATAGGGTTTCACATACAACCCCCTCCTGCCCTCAATTTTTCTAGTCAGCCAGGACCATGGACACATGTGGCTAGCATGTACATGACAGGGAACCAAATCCATGATCTTCCTCATGGGTCCAGCAGTGCGTGAGCAGCTCGTTACCACTGTGCACCAAAACAGGCCTCTGTGTGGCACAGCTTTAATCATGATTTCTTCTGGGTAATAGCTTAGAGTAGATATCCTATTAGATGAAATTTATATTATTGTTTATTTTTGGACTTTTAACATTTATTTTTAGGTTTTGGTATAGGGGAGACAGGGGGAGAGAGAGAGTGAGTGAGAGAGCAAAAGAGCAAGAGAGAATAGGAATCACTCCTCAGTGAGGATAGCTACACTATAATCTCTTCTCCTCTAGTCTCCTCTCTGGAGTTTGGGCACACACTCAAGGTGACTTTCAATTCTCTGGGTCCTGGGCTTGAACTATGTAGATGGTCATCTGGGATCATGCCTTAACCTTCATGCCATCTTCTGGCCCTGCATTATTGTTTTAAATACCCAGATTATTTACCTATATTATAGAAAACCTAATGACTTGATGTAAATAAAAACCTATTGAGTGAGTTTAGCAATACGATAACTATTCTAGTTTAGACAAGTGCATACAAAATAATGTGGTCGAGCAATCACCTAAGAATCAACAAGATTGACTTTAATAGATGCTTTTGAGTGATGTTGATATTATACATAGATGTACAGAAGTCACAGTGGAAAAATTGCTTAGAAATGTCTCATTTATTGTGCAAAGATTGTGGCAAACATTTGATATGTAGCTAATTTTTAGGTTTCTTGTTTTGCTTTTTCTCACATCAGCAAATGTGCAGTCAATACAGTACGTGCAAAAACTCATATATAATTATGTATATAACAGATTGTAAATAGTCTCTAATTTTTTTGTAATTTACATAGTTTTGTGTGCATAGAATATTCTGGAATAAACACATGATACCCAAAGAAGGTTAAACATAGAAGTAGATTATTTTAATGAAGTGATGTTCTTAGACAGTAATGAGGTGCTTAATGACAAGGATATATTTGGAGAAATGTGTTGATAGGCAATTTCATGAACATCACAAAGTATGCTGACATAAACCTAGTTAGTATAGACTGTTGCACACCTGGATTACATGGTGTTGCCTATGTGCTTCTTATGGACAAGCTTCATGTATGTGGCTTATCACTGACTGAAATGTGATTACGTGGTATATGACTATGTTTCTAATCCTGTGCTCAAAGAGTAAACCAGAGCCTTACTTTGGATGTTTCATGAATTCTCTCTTCTCTCTCACTCGCTCTCTCTCTCTGACACACACACACGCACACACTTTCATGCTTGCTTTCATTTACTATGTGTCAGCTATGAGCAAAGATGCAGAGGGTATAAAGTTAATTAAATGCAGTAGTACTACTGAGGGAGACAGAGCCTCTCTTTAGGGTGAGTGCAATGAGAGCAGTGTACATAGATTATCAAAGGGACTCCTGGGGAAGATATGTAACCTATCTAATCAGCAAGAGAAGCCGAGAATCGTGTGACTTATGAGTTAACACCCAGCCTAGTGCCTGGCTAGAATAAATACTACGGATTTTTTTGTTGTTGTTGTAGTTGTCAACTAAGTTGATTATTAAAGGTGCACAGGACTGGCTACATAATAAATTTGAACCTGGTTGCAAAATCAATTATGCTGCCCCATCCCAGTTTTTGTTGC
>NW_006159884.1:1693091-1741466 GCF_000334495.1 Tupaia belangeri chinensis | reverse complement strand
GAGTGTGTTTGTGGCAAATCGTTGGGTCAATTTCATTTAGTATTATAATTATCTTTATTTTGAATTGAGGCCAATTAAGAGCTCCTGGCATGACTAGAGGTGAAAACTCCAGTATTCTCCCATTGTCTTGTCCCTAAGTCTTCACTCTGTGGTTTCTTTATAAGTACTTTTTAAAGCCATGGATCCCTTTGTGATAGTTTATTTAACATTCTGGTACTATAATTCATTAATTTATTTAAGCTAATACAGGTAAATTGTCACAAATTGAGAGAAATTTAACAATGAGGACATCATTTCCAAATTAGCACTGTGGAACATAATCTTTCTTCTTGACAATGCAAAATTGAGAGTCTTGTGATTTGGACTATCTGACATACTATGAAAAGCTTGTTATTCTATTATTTTTAGAGAAAGCAAATAGAAGTTCTAGATTATCTTTTTGTCCCTCAATGCATTATCTTGTGCATCACTTGGGAATACCAATGTCCCACTGGCTAAGGGAAAGAAGAACATAGTTGTTGCTACTGAGTATGAACGCATATCTCCCCAAAACAACCAGGTGATATATTCACTCTCACTAAATGCCAGGCTCTCTAAAATGTCCTATATAATACAACATAACCTATTTCATTACAAACACTCAGCATGGTCTACTAAATTAACTTCATAATTTATTCATGATTCCCTAGCTGCAGTCTGTAAAAGACTGTTGTTAGCAATGGTGAGACATAACAAGCCGTGGGGCACAGTGGTGTTTTTGGTACTTTCTTGGGGTTTCTTCCAGTATCCCAGTGGACACAAGATTAGGCAGTGAAACAAACAGGAGGCAGTAACAATACATCTTTCAAAAGCTAAGATGATCTAAATTAGGGCAATGTTAGTAGGAACTGAGAGTTTTAAACACAGGAAACAGTAGGTAGAATCACAAAGGAGAGTTGGAAAAGAGTAGGGAGTGAGACAAACTAGGGAGCAATTTCAGCTTTATAACATGATTACCCTAATGAATGCCGGTGATGCTAAAAATATAGAGTAAATAGCAAAGGATGTTCAAGGCTAGGTGTACTGAATTTGAAACACCTCTAGGAGGTTTATTTAGAGACACAAAAGGGAAATGCAAAAAGTTCATGGAAAAGTATGACTATTTCAATGTAAAACCAAATTGATACCCAAATACAATTTTGTCATAATATGAATTTTCTGTGAACTTTTTGAAGATCACATCTATCTCAGATAGCTGTCATTTGGATATTAGATCTGAGATTGTGTAAGCAGTTAGAAAAAAAGACACAAGTCACGTCAAAGAAAAGTAGTCTACTGCAGTCTGTGGAATACAAAGTTCATTTAATTTTTTTTTTTTTTGAGAGGTTTTCGTTATAGGGCACGTGCGCTCACCAGACAGACAGAGAGAGACAGAGAGACAGAAAGTGAGAAATCACCCCCCAGAGAGGATGGCCACGCCGCAATCCCTTCTCCTTCGTTCTCCTCTCAGGATCTCTTGGGCACACACACACGCGCCCGGCGTGAGTTTCAAGTCACCGGGTCCAGGATGCGAACCGTGGTCGACTACATGGGAGTCCAGCGACACAGCCCACTACGCTAACTGCTGGTCTCAAACTTCATTTAAATTTCAAGGTCTCTTGAGGCCAGCAGGTGGCAAAGTGTTAAGGCTCTATACTCCCACGTGGTCAACCGTCGTTTGATTCCTGGATCCAGTGTCCTCCAGCTCACCCCAGGTGCCACATGTGAGTATGCCCAAAATCTCAAGAGAAGAATGAAGGAGAAGGGATTGTAGAGAGGCTATCCCCCCTGGGGGTAGTGGTGGTGGTGGTGGTGGTGATATTTCCCTTTCTGTCTTTCTGGTAAAAGCATGCGCCCTGTAGCAAAAATCTCTCTCAAAAGATAATAAATAAATAAAAATAAATCTTTAAGGTCTCAGTAAAGCCCGTCTGAGACTTTGGTTATAGCCCACACCTATCAGGGTTATGCCCGAAAGGCAAGTTTTAGTTTACTTTAAACAAGCTGCCATGATGCAAGTGATGCAAAAGGATGACAGATTCCACAATGTGACTCCCACTATTCTCCCACTATTTTTGAGTTTTTGATGTAAAGAACTGACTATAGCCCCTCAGTTTTCTATATTATTTTAAATGAACCAACGTAAATACTTAATGAGGAACTTGTAAACTCTCCTCTACCACTCTTTCTCTCTGTTAAATAAAAGAGTTTTCTTAGTTGCTATGTGAATGAGGCTGTGTATGGGAAATTAGACATTTGCTCCCTGGGCAGTTCATCCTAAGCCCTGATTCAAATAAACCACTTTACTTCACTCATTATTCCTCAGCTTTCTTTTTAGATACATTATAAAATGACAGTAAACAAACATTATATATTTTGACAAATTAAAGGCAGCCAAACATTCTTTAATATTCCTTTTTTAAGTATTTTTATTTCATTTTCTTTTATATGTTCAATCACATTATTTAGATTACAAAGTAAATATTTTAACATGTGAACATTTCTCCCTAGTCCAGTTGATAAAACTGTAAAATTATCTTCAACAGATAATACCACATTTCTTTGTGCCATTGATGCTTTGCCTCCCTATTTTTCTTCTAACTGTCCTTCCTCTTTCACACATACTGTATCTGATGGTTATATCCCTTTACTCTGTTTTTATATCCTTTAGTCAATCAGTTTCAGTCATAGAATGCAGACACTTGGAATATATTAAGTGGAGACATACAATGTCTCTCCTTCATAGCCTGGCTTGCTTCACTCACTAGTAAATCTTCATATTCTTCCACTTTTTGTCAAAAGCCAAGGCTCAGGAGTTGGAGCGTAGGATCCCCTCTTGACTCTGGGTTAGCTCTGGGACTTTAACAAATAGAACACAGTAAAAAGAAAATGCTAGTTTCTGGGTGTGAGCCTTAAACAGGCATCTTCTGTTTCCTGTCTCTTGAAACAATCTATTTGAGAGCTTTTTGCTGCTCTGTAAGCTGTCCAACCACCCTAACATGATCATTCTGGGATGGTCAGGTGACGTGATGGTCAACAGTCTCCACTAAAGCCTTCTAAGTATCTGAGCTAAGGTAATGTGTATATGAGTGAGGCTGCATCTACTTTCTGTATCAGTCAAAGATATAGAACAAAATGTTCTACTAAGTAACGGCTGTTGATCTCAGGCAATGACACATGGAATAAAAGAATCTCTTAGCTAAATCCTGACCCACAGAATCATAAAATATAATATATAGTTCTGTTTTAAATTGTTAAGTCAGGATGATTTGTTATGCAGCAGTAACATGAACACATGTTTTCAAAAGACTATCTACTCTATTTCACATTTTCAGTGAATGACTCAGATTAACTAATTAAATAGAAGCACTGTAAAGAGCTACAAAAGCATATCCCACTCACCCCTTAACTATTTTCTTCCCAATTATTTATCTTACCTCCTATTTGTATGCCATCTAGGGCACAATAGAATGTTTCATGTTTTGCTTTATTTAATAATAATACATGCCCATTTTATTTAAAAAATAAAAATTTGAATCTAAACTTTACTAGATTTGAGCCAGCAGGTGATGTTGGACTGGACTCCCACATGACCAATCACAGTGCCAGCCCAAACCTGGTGGCTTGTTTTTTTACATTCTCTTTCTCTCTCTCTTTCTGGTGAATGCAAATGTCCTATAGCAAATTAAAATATAATAATAATCATCATCAATAAAATAAATTACTCTGTTTTTTTAAGAAGTTTTTGCCTTAGAGCATGTGTGTTCTCTGGTGAGAGAGAGAAACAGAGACAGTGAAAGGGAAAGTGAGAAATCACTCCTGAGGGGAATGACCACACTGTAATCCCTTCTCCATTCTTCTGCCAGGATCTTAGGCAAGCATGCACATGTGCTCAGTGTGATTTTCTAGTCACCAGGTCTGGAATTCAAACCATCATCGACCATGTGGGAGTCCAGTGAGGTAATAGCTATGCTATCTGCTATCTCCAATAAATTATTCTAAAAAGAAAAAAAAAAACTTTACCATATTTATATTTGACACCAGAAGAAAAAGAATCATAATTAGAACATTAATGCTATTATTATTATCTTTTATATGCATGTGAATGTGTGTTTATGTGTGGCAATTTAAATAGGACCTCATTGTGTCACCATCCTCCTGCCTCAACTCAAACTCCCAAGTAGTTGGACCACAGTTGCATGCAAGCACACCCAGCTCTTTCAGACAGGGTCTCACTAGGTTGTTCATGCTGGCCCAAAGCTAACTACACTGCTGCCAAAGTACCCAGCCTCTCAGGATGGACCAGGAATCCAATCTGGCCTCCCATCTTGCCTGAGCCTACCAAACAGCCCCATCCAGGGCATGCTGCATGCTGCCAGACTGGGCCTATTAATGTTACTTTCAAAACCCATTGTCCACTTTTAAGTCATGTTGCTTAATAAGGAATAATAAATACATTTGACTGTATATTGATAAACATTGCTCATTGTTGATAATACATACAGAGAGTGATAATCTAATGTTGCAAAAAATGATAGTGAAACCTGGTTATAGTTTCCAAATAATGTTTCTTCTCCTTCTTACTAAAATATTCATTTTGAAAAAAAAAAAAAATGAAAGAAAGAAAGGAAAGGAAATCCAGGTAAAGGCCTTAGTCTTTATAGTAGAGTTATTTAGATATTTTTTTCCTAATGGAAATTGGATCTACTTGAACAATGTAAATGATATAAAAAGCTCCATGTAGCCCATTTTCTTTCATTTTGTGTTGTTTCCTGCAGACTATAATAACCAATTGTTTTATGACTTAAACAGTGTGGAGTGTGAGCATTTTCACCGTGGTAAATTCGGGTACAAGCCACAGGAAGTAGTGATGCAGTAAATGGAATTTTCCCCGTCGAGCCAGTGTTATCGTTAATATCCCACTCTGTGTTAGAGCTCATACTGGTGCCGGCATGAATTCTTCTGGGGAAAAGCAGTAGAAAATAATCTGCTTCTTTATCCTCAAGAGGTCTTTACATCTTTATGACCACTAATGATAAAATTTGGGTATATTAAACAAAGGTAACATTTTCAAAAGCAATTCTTGATAGAAACATAGTTAGTAATAGATTGTGTAGATGAGACAGTCCCATAACATAATTATTTAGAATGTTACATAAATGATAAGATTAGGAATTTTAACTAGTGACAGATAAATTGATGATTTCATAAAAGATATAATAAAGCCAGAGCAAATAATATTATGCAACCATTTCCTAATATTAAAGATAGTTATTTTGACATTACAAATGTTTAGGAGTTAAGTTGCAAGAAACGACATTTATGTAAAATGTCTTATGACATCTATTTATGCTTAAATTCTATGTTTGGTACATACTAATTCAGCGAACTATAGTATGAATGGTCTTATTATTTTACTTTATTGTGGCTTAAAATAAAACATGCTTTTCACTGAGATTTATTGCTTGGACTGAAATAATATTATTGCAAAGTAATGCTACATAAAGCAACTTTGGGATACATATTTCTTTTGTTAATGATTCTCTGCTTAAAAGACTAATTAATGTTAAGTATTATTTGAAGAGGGTTTTTTTTGGTAAAAGATCAAAAACAACATTTTTTCTGTGTATGATTAGCTAAAAATATCTAGAAAACAGATAAACTTTTCATAATACTTGCTTCTATACAGTAAAAAAAAACTTTCAAGGGATTATGTAACAAGACTATTTCTTTGAAATTTCATCTTATGAAAGTGATTTTAACAACAACATACTGTAAAATTAAGTCAAATATCCAATAATTCATGTAAAATTGTTATTCTTTTTTATTTAATAAATACATAATTAACTGATTTACTTAGATTCTCAAAGAAAAAAAAAGGCTCAAAGGCCTTCCTTCAGTGGACAGATATTTATTGAGAGCCTGAAACATGGGATCTTCAAAAAGTTTATGCAAAATGTGTATTATGAAAAACTTGTCTATGGATTTCAAAATTTATTTGCACCATAACTTATTCCTACAAATTTTATTTTTCTTGAACTTTTTGAAGTCTCTTCATATTTATCAAAAGTAAATCATATTTATCATGAAGAAAATCTCTGAAGTGTTTTTAGCTCTGGAAAAGCTACACTGTAATGGTGAAAATATAGAACAAAAATAGAGATGATGGGAGCCAGCAGGTGGTGTGGTGGTTAAGGTACTGAACTCCCACATAGCTGACTGTGATTTGAGTCCTGGAACTGGTGGTTTGTATTCTCACTTTCCCTCTCTCTCTGTTGAGCATACATACCCTATAGAAAATTTAAAGTAATAGTAATAATAATTAATAAAATGAAATAAATAATTCTTAACAAAAAGAGAGAAAATTATATAGTATGTCAGGTTGTAGATGATAGCAATAATACACCAGGATAAATAATACAGTTATAATGGCTCTAGAGGGAGGAGTGTTTTGTTTAGGTAGATTACTCAGGGAAGCTCTTTCTGAAAAGATAATCCATGGGTAGAGAAGAGGGAGATGGAGGAAGGAGTCATGTAAACATCTGTAATAAAGATTTTACCAGCTAAGGAAACAGGATACGCAAAGGGCCTGAGGACAGGGAAGGCTATATGGCATAGTCTTAAAACATAAAGAAAGTTAGAGTCAGTCACTTGAATGGATGAGAAAAGGGAGACAGTGAAGGTGATGACAGAGAGTATAGGTGAAGGATAAAGTTCCTGAGGACCTAGAAGGCCATGGAAACAATTTGTGATTAATTCTCAGGAAGATGATGAAGTCATCATAGTGTTTTGAGCAGAGGAGTGACATTTTGTCTTTGGTTTTAGGAAGATCACTTTGGATTTCACATATAATTGGACACATAATGTGGAATTATATTGGCTGTTAATAACAAAGAAAAGTAAATCCAGAATTTCTCATGTTGTGAATCATTATAACAGAATGAGACAAATCCGGCTCAAAGGTTCAATTTAATGGGTAGTTTTCAAGATATTTGCAACACATCTTACGGCTCTAATTGTACTCAATCTTGAGGTCTTGTCATTATTATAAGCCCTAATGTCAAATATGAAAATTAGAGTTTCTCATTAGGGAATTCTGAAAAGTTCTTGGGTGATCTTCCATTAACATCACTTTTACTTCCATTTATAGTCTTGCATGTCTTTCAAGGTCTAAATTACTATTCATCTAGCTCTCACCCGGCTATGAGTAATTTCTAATAGACAGTTCCCCAGTAAGCTTCTGCATGGCAAAAAGCATGTGATGTACTAATTGAATCTCAATTAGCTTACATCATATCTCTTACAGAATTTCAAAGTACAATTGTTAACCATATTAAAGACTCAACCAAAGAGGACAAATATTGTTCTTTCTGTATTTCTATGAATAGAAATCAACTATATGAACAGAGCTTATATTTTTCATCATAAAATATAAAAGAAACCTAGAAATAAATAAAAAAGAGATGGTGCTGTCTTTTATGGTCTGTCAGAAAATACCATTGGGTGATGATACATTTACTTTGGAGCAAAGGTAAATGTGGTAGGATCATCCACCAGAAACCAAACCACAGGTTCTCTTCTCTGATCACCTGAGAGACTGACTTGCCTCTGTTCCGGAATAACAGGGAGAATTGTGATTTCTTATTGGAAAATCATTCAGCTGGCTTACTTTCATCTCTCTCAGGGTTGGTTTCACAAAGAAAACAACAGAGTCGTATTCAGACACAATGAAACAGCAGATACATGGGGGAAAAAATGAAGCCAAGCAAAATTATGGTAAAACAGGTAGAGTCTTTAAAATCAGATGAGATGCAAACTAATTGCAACTTACACAGTAGGTTGCATTCCTTATTAGAATTTCAAATATGCAATTTCTTTAAAAAGAAATTGTAATTGAGGGAAGCATTATTAAGGCTAGCAAAGTATAAAAGTTTCAAAAATTCTTAAAGAAAAAAGATGCTGTGCCAGCCTTAGAATATTCAGTGTTGTTTCTTCACTTTCTTTCTACGTTTTCAATAAAGTGGATGGAAGAATTCATATTAGTATATGAAAAATCAGTATGTAATAAAACAAATCATAATAGTCTTGGTGGAATTTATAAAACTCTTACAAGTTATAGATAAGTTAGAAAATGAGAGACAAAGAACACCTGCTTAACACCTATTTGTCAATCTAACTAATACATGCTCAGTTTCTATTATTTGCCAGGCATTTTTCTAGGTTTAGGGATATACTTTTGAGCAGTAAGTATTTGAGTTCATGAAATTTACATCTAATGAAGAGAGAGAGATCATAAATCAATGAAACAGATTTCAGAAAATAGTGAATTTATAAAGGAAGTATGTATTGGAGAAAAATGATTGAGAGTTGAATTGGACAATATTGAGATTCAGGAGTTCAAGACAGTGTTTCTGAAGTGTTAGTTGTATTAAAACCAAAAGGGAGTCATTGGAACATGATCTCCTAGGGAGAGCACATGTCAAATGCCAAGCCCCTCAGAGAGATTAAGTCTGAAATGTGAAGAAGTGTAGGATAGCTCGAACACATGAGGATAGCATTATGAACTGACTCAGGAAATGTAAGCGAAGATCCAAATTTGAATGTTATTGCACCATGTGGAGCACCTAGTGAAGAGTTTCATCTGGGAAAAGATCTCATTTACTTTATATTATAAAAATACTTAATGCCTGATCTCTCAGTGACCAAGGTTGAAGTAGAAGTTAGGATCATTCATTATCTAGGTGAAAAATGAAGATAGATTAAGAAATTTAAATAAAGGGTCCAGACTAAATATTTAAAATATAATAAAAATTTAAGTATTTCAAAAACCCTCAAGCACTTTAGAACCATACACTAACACATGTACAATTGATGTGCTAATTACAGATCATTTTGAGCCTTTGATTAATATTGGCTCCCCTAGGAGTCTGATTAAGCAAATATTTGCATCATTAAGACTAATTGATTTTTTTCTTTCAGACACCCAGGGCTTTTTCTAAGTATATGCACCAATACAAGAGAAGGATCACATAGAGAACATTTTTACAGTTACCTAGACACCTTCACAACCCTGGCAAGTAGGAACATACTCATAGCACAACGCAAAATTAGAACTACCTGTTCTGTTTTCATCTTTAATTATACTTAAAATTGATGGTGACAAGGAGGAGGAGGATGCTATTATGGTATACTTTAGATGAGAGAATAGAAGTGCTGGTTAAAAGTGTTAAGCTTTTTAATTTTTGAATTGTTTTCTACTAGTAGTGATAGATTTAGGCCAATTCATCCATCAACTTCTTAGTCTCTCTTGTGAAAAATTGCAAGGAGCCGTTGTGTTAGGGGTTCAAGATGAGGCCAAGGAGTAGGAACATAAATTTAATGGGACAGGATCCTCCTTCTGTGTGTGTATGTGTGTGTGTGTGTGTGTGTGTGTGTGTATACATGTAAGTTGACAGTTGAGACAAAAAGGGAAAAAGCTATTATAAATTTCACTGAATGATAGCCATTGTACTATTTCTTTACTTATATCGTTTGATCAGAATGAGATAGTTTACGAATTCCATACAAATCTGCTATACCAAAGTCAAGGATATTGTTCAGTGTAATTGCTATTCAAATAATAGGCTTTAGAAAAGAACATCCAAATAAAGGTAACCAGGGCATCCCTTCCTGATCTGTCCCAAGATTTTAAACCCAAGAGGGACAAGAATCAGCAAACTGAAGAGTACTGTCACAGCAAGTATCTGTAAAATGACTCATCAGAAGCAGCCTTCAGGTAAAACATTAAGTCCAGGGGTGATCTGAAGGGAGCTAGCCCACTCTGGTTGCATAAATCTCTGTAATAGAGTAACTGAACTCTCTCTGGCAGCTCACAAACCCCTGTGGCAAAAACTTTAAAACAAAAACAAAACAAAAAAAGGAAGACAAACATTAATTAGGACATAATATTTCAAGGACTATGGTACAGACCCTAAAAATGGTATTTCTAAAAATATCCTTAATCCATGACTCTTGGTTAACATTTGCAAAAGTTTCATCTAGAACATGCTCCAGGTAACACATTAAACACATGCATTTATCAGTTAATGAAGATCGAAATGTGCTTCATCTTTTTTCCTTTACAAATGTGAAAATTAAAATTTAGAGCAATTATTCACCTTACCTAAGCTAATAACAACTACTTAGTGACTCCTAGACCTAAGACTGTTAAGTTAATAAAATATTGTTCATGGTACACTAAGCTAGCAATTACTATCATGATCAATAAAACAAGTTGTCTACAATATTCAGTTTCTTAAATTTATATATATATAAGGTATTATGACTTTTTTTTTTTAGAGAGACTTTTTAACATAGGATATGTACACTCGCAGGACAGACAAAAAGTGAGAAATCATCCTTGGGAGGATGGCCATGATGCAATCCCTTCTCCTCCATTCTCCTCTCAGGATTTTGGGCCTACCTGCACATGTATCTGGCATGAGTTTCAAGCCTTCAGGTCCAGGTCTTGAACCATAGTTGACCATGTAGGAGTCCAGTGACATAAGCACTATGCTATCTGCTGGCCCCTTAAATTTATTTTGTACATTTAATCAAATAAGGCACTTCAATATGTAAACAGAGAATAAATACCTTTATTTTTCAACCAGGAGCAAAACTGGTGTAAAGTCAATTGGGATGTCTATGTACAAAGAGTAATTACTCCAATATTTTAAGGTTTTATTTTATTTATTTATTTATTTTTGAGTAATAGTCTTGGAACCAGCAGATGGCGGAATGGTTACATCTCTGGACATCCAAGTAGTCAACCAAGGTTCCAGTTCTGGATCCGGCAGCTTAAACTCATGCTGGGCACATGTGTGTACCTACCCAAAATCCTGACAGGAGAATGGAGGAGAAAGAATTGCAGCATGGCTACCCCCCACCCCTGGGAGTGATTTTTGCTTTCTAGTGCTCTGTGTCATTCTGTCATTCTTGAGAGCACAAGTGCCCATTAGTAAAAATCTCACACACATACAAAAAAATGTAGTAGGCTTACAATTTGCATATATTATTTTATCCTAAATATCAGTATAAACTGCAGTCATTTCATATCAAGCCAGTATACTTTTGATATTTCTCATATTAGTGAATATAGTTTTTTTTTTTTTGGAGAGGTTTTTGCTATAGGACATGCCAGACAGACAGAGACAGAGAGACAGAAAGCGAGAAATCACCTCCCAGGGGGGATGTCCACGCTGCAATCCCTTCTCCTCCATTCTCCTCTGGGGATCCTGGGCATGCATGCACACGTGCCCGGCGTGAGTTTTTTAAGCCACCAGGTCCAGGACGCGAACTGCGGTCGACCACATGGGAGCCCAGTGACACAGCCATTACGCTAACTGCTGGTCCCTAGCAAATATACTTTTGTTTATTTGTTTTGACTTTCAGAATAGAGTAGTGAATTTCTTATGGAGACATTAGTTTAGGAATGAAAGCTCATAATACAAAAGTTAGATAAACAAAGACAATACATTTTCTTATCATATTTTCTAGCATGTAATCAGAGATTAAACTAGAATTTTAATTAACTATGCAATTTTTGAGTAATTATATATGTTTGTAGTTTACTCTAAAGTTATGGACGTAAGCAATTTTGAAAATTCTTGCTTTCTAAAAATATCTTCTGCTTTCCTTTGTTTTATTCCTATCTTATTTCTAGCTTTTATGTACAAATACAATGAAAATTTCATTACCTACAGAGCCATTTAAATCTTGGTACACACAAAATGCTTAGGCATATAAACAGCTAAATTGGGATAAATAGCGGGTTCTGTGATTTTCTCAGCAATGTCCCACTGAAACTGTGCTGAGTATTGTAAAATCATTAAAGCTGAAAAAGCACATGTGGCACTTTCGTGGCCTTCACAAATCTCCCACAAGTGTGTTGCTCAAGAACCAGGCTTGGTGAAGTAGACAGAGTTCCATCTGTGTGCTAGGATTACAAAACACTCAAGTACATTGCCAGGACTCACTGAAGATTGTTCTTTCCCTCTTTGTGGTTCTTTTGTCAAGAATAATTCTATCCCCAGTACTTATGGAAACAATACAATTTTTTCAACATATTAATATGATATACGGAAAAAATAAATTATGATATCTGTTGAGATAGTGTCAGCGACATTATAGTGATTTAATGAAGTAGGATTTTCTTTTCACTCATGATAAAAGAAGAAAAAAGAAAAAAAAAAAAAGCCTTACACGAATCAGTTAAGATCTGATATGGAAATTACACAATGTTATCACATCTATTTTTCTCACTCTATAGAGAGTTTGGCATTTGTCCTCATGATCACAATATGGTTGCCATATCTATGAGTATTGCATTCATACAGGAGAAAGGAAAAGGCCAAGGGAAAGATGCAGAAAACAAGATTCAGTCAACTCTTCCTTCTTTTAAAGTTTTGTAAAAATATACACCAAGTGACATGTACTATATCTCAATGGCCAGATTTTAATCATGTGACTATAGCTAGCTTTGAAAATGTCTGTGAAGGTGAGCATTTTAGGGCCAGCTGGAGACTTGGTGATGGAAGTGCCTGGGTCCCTCAAGGATGACTACACAGTTCAAGGACAATAATCTTAAAAATATGCATGTGCACATGTACCCAAAAATCCTGAAAAAAGAAATAGAGGAGAAGGAATTGTGGTATTATCATTCCCCATAGGAAGTGCTTTCTCATTTTTTCTGTGTCTCTCTGGTGAGAACACATGCTCTCTACCAAATTAAAACAAATTAAAAAAAAAAATGTGAGCATTTTAGTTAAGTACAATGCTGACCTGAAAACGAAACAAAAAATTCCTTTTTGAAGAAAAAAGGAATAAATGATATTGATAGTCAAGTAGAATCTGTCTCTCTTTTCTTACTGAGTGAATATATATATATATATTTAATTCGTGAACACCTTTGTTACAGGGATCTTGGATATTCTTATCATGTACAGTGCTTAGTAAACGTTCTTTCACAGATTCAAAGTTAAATATTTACACAGGCTGCCCTAACATACTTGTTTCTTCCATATTTCTCTTTGTGCAGAGAAGACTATCTCCCTAACTAAAATAAAAGTTCTCAGTAATAATGTTGATTTCAGACGGGGAGTTGGAATACTTTTTGGAAAACAAAATGAAGAAAGGAAATCTTTATATTTTCTATATATACTTCAATCAATCTATTAAGTCTGAAAATGACAAAAAGGAATCCAGAACCCTGGCCAATTACATGGTTGGGTCAAACTTCTAATGTGTCATTAACTGGCTTTTCATCAGGAAGAAAAGAAGTTCTTCTGTGAATGGCAGGCTGATCAAGTCCTTAGCCCAGTTATAAATATACAAACATGTATGAGAGCTGTTCTGGTCATGGAAGGAAATTAAACATGGTAAGCTCAATCAATTCAGAATCAGAGATGGATAGCCATTGATTTATGAGCATCACCCTTTGCCCTTGCTTGAAACTGGAAGTTAGGTTTGCTATATACATAATGTTTCTAGGTTGCCTGTAGACTGTGTATAGAGTCTGACTTATGATAGGGAGTTATAGGGACTAGCAAGTGGCATGGTGGTTAAGGCAGTAGATTCTCATTGGCTAACTAGTTCAAGTCATGGACCTGCCGGCTCCAGAAAAATCACTCCAGGTACATGTGTATGTGTGCCCAAAATCTTGAGAAGAGAATGGAGAAGGAATTGAGGAATTGTGGTGTGACCATCTCCCCTGGGGAAGTAATCCTTTACTGTCTCTTAAAAAAAAAAAATATATATATATATATATTATATATATGTATATATATACACATATATAACACATATATTTTATTTATATATGACATATGTCATATAAATGTGTGTGTGTGTGTATGTATAAAAAAGATAAAAAAGTAAGATAGGCAGCTTCGTAATGTGCACTTGGTTCCTGTTGAGTTTTTTTGTGAAAGGAGGGGATTTTCATGGTCTAACACTGGTACACTAACCTGCTTTCATCAATGGGCTATAGATCTTTTATAGAGAGGGGCCAAAATATTAAGTAGAAACATTCTCTCCTAGATAACATATTAGGGAATATATTTAAGGATAGTCGCTGAAGTCATTCATAACTGATGAAGTTTCAGACAAGGCTGCTTTATATCTCTGAAAACTCTTGATATCTCAGTTTTCTCATATTTAGATTGAGATAATAACATCTGCCTCATGGGAGTGAAACAAAGCTTAAGTAAGATAATAAACATAAAGTATCTGAAGCAATGATGAATGATATGCTTAATAAATGGTTTCTGCTATTAACAAACTGAACTAGAAAGAGATGAAAAATGGCTAGGAATTCTTGTGTTAACTTTTGTTTAGAAGAAATGGAAGTTTTGGAAATACCTTGTGCATTTTTGTGACACACTCTGACTTTAAATATTATTTGCCACATCATTCTCATAAAATGCATTTTAATATTTTTAAATATTCTCAATAAAGACAAATGAGCAACTGAAAAGCATGTATTATGAATAGATTGCTTTATGAAAATAAAGGTAATCACTTTTAAGAACCAAAAACTCAAGAAAAAACTAAAAGAAGTCCTGAAGAATCAAGGGAAATGATTGTTATCAAAGAGTTGTCAAAGGAAGTACATAAATACTATGATGAAAATAGACTAACAAATAATACTAAAGAGTAGTTAGTGATCGGGAACCAGCAGTTAGCGTAATGGCTATGTTGCTGAACTCCCATGTAGCTGACTGAGGTTCCAGTCCTGGACCCGTTGGCTTAACTCACGCCGGGCGCACGTGCTTGCATGCATGCCTAAGATCCCAAGAGGGAAATGGAGGAGAAGGGATTGTGGTGTGGACATCCCTCTGGGGGCTGACTTCTTGCTTTCTATGTCTCTGTCTCTCTGTCTTTCTGGCAAGCACACAAGCCCTATAGCAAAAACCTCTCCCAAAAAAAAGAGTAGTGAGTAATGAGAAAAGTACCTTTCTTACTGTAGAAACTATGTGGAGGACAGAATAATGCAAGACTGAAAAATTTGCGTAAGTCAGGTTGGAAACATCTTATTTTTGTACTTAATAAGAGAAAGAAGGTCACCTGGCTGGTGAGAAGCTTCACTAAAACACCTGGGCTTTATGTCATTTCATTTAGAGTGATATACTCAACAACCATAATATACTTTCAGCATTTATTCCTATTTGCTATTATAGTTCTAAAATAATATGAAATATCTAACACAAAACATAATAGGTACTTGTAATTCATACAAAGAAACATCCTGCACAAACGAAATTCATTTCTTATTGCCTCTCAGATGAAAGACTCTTTCCATTTTAAAGCATCCTCTCTAGCTAAAAAGGCTCATTCAATATTTAAACAGCATCAACTTTCATCTTAAGTAAACTGCAAATTCTAAAGCATATTGTCTGAAGCTAGACAGTTTCATGTTTTGAGGAATATATATTGAGCAAATGTACATGTAATGACTCATTTTAGATTCCTCTGCTATCTCTTTCCAGATGCATTTGAATATAAAGGAAAGCTATGCAACTTAATTTTTAAGTTGGAATTGGTGATATATAAAGGCATATGAAATGCGTATTTATTGAATAGCTTTGGTGGACAAAAATGAATAAGAAATTGTCACTGCCATCTAGAAGCTTACATCTAGTTTGAATGAATAACAAGTTAATCATAGCGTTAAGTACCACAATGAAAGCGTAAAACAGGTGCTATTAGGATGGGAGAGTAAAAAGAAAAAAATCCTTGGCTTCGCACGTGATGAGACAGGTACAGGGGAATGGAGAGATTCTTGTCACTGTGTGGTTTATTACATGGGAGAATAGGAAACTAGGTTAGAAATAAATAAATCTGGACTGCAGCTGGTGTCTTTTTTGGAGTGGGGAAGAAGAAAGGAAACCTCCATACCCATGGTCATGCATAGCCTCAAGGGACTCTTAGGTAGACATGGCAAACATTGATGACGAAGGAAAGAACTTGCTTATATGTAGCTGGTTTCTAGGAGAAGTTGACTATTAGACTATCTTATGTGGAGGACTTTGACATTAGGCTCAGGAGATTCTAGCTTAGTTACAAAGAGTAGTACATCCAGACAAAGCCCCAACTGTTAGAAGAATTGAGAAAATAAACTATAAAAAGATATTTCATAAAATAATCTTCTAAAATATCTGGAGTGACAAGATTATTTCTTTTATGGTCAAGGACATTTGAAATTTGATGTATTGTTAAATATTTATATGTAATTTTCATATAATTAGATTTGACTTGATGTTTCTAATCTATTCAACATTATATTTTCATTACATTACTTTCTCATTCTATATTGCCAAGGTTTTAAAACCAAAATTAATTTTTTTATTGAACTTGTAATGTGTAACCTTTGTAAATATATTAATTTTAGTTTTTTTTGTTTGTTTATTTTTGTTCTTGTTTTTGTTTTTGCTTTGCAGATCCCTTTAAGATTCCTTTTTCACTACTATGCCATCTATGGATAAAAACATTTTTGTTTCAGTTATTAAATCTTTTGTTCAATTTATTTTAACAATTGTATACATGTAAGATAAGATAGGGAACATTTTCATGCAAGGTAAGATAGGGGATATTACCACAGACAGTTCAATTTTGTAAACTTTCAGTCATGCCACTCCCCCTCAATTATTAAGATTTCTATCACTAGATTTGTCTGGCTTATTATTGTAATTCATATAAATGGAATCATACAATAGCTTCTTGTTTGATTTTCTTGTTTTGTGCTTGCCATTGCTTCTGAGATTCATCTGTGTTGTTGCATATTCCAGCAATTCTCTCCTATTGTATTGCTGAGCAATATTTGATTTAAAACAACAAAACTGGTTCCTCTACCTTGCAATTGATTGATATTTAGATTATTTACAGTTTGGGGAAATAATAAATTAGTTAATACAGATTTTTTATGTGTTTTTCTCTGGGCACATACTTTAAATGTTCTTAGGTACATACTGAGGAAAGGAATTACTTGGTCTTAGGGTAGATAGATGTTTGACTTTGTAAGAGACTGAGTAGAGTTCTCCAAAGTTGTTGTACCATCTTACACTCCATCAGCAATAGATGAGCTTCCTAATAGATGTTTGGTGGATTAAAAATAGTATGTCATTGTGGTTTTAATTTGCATTGTTTTCATGATTAATTGTGTCAAGCAATGTTTGTTGGTTGTTCATGCTTTTAATTAAAACAGTTTTTAACTGAGCTATTCTTTTTTTGTTTGGTTTCTTTTTTTTTTTTTTTTTTTTTTTGGCAGACGTTTTGCCTTAGGGCACATGTACTCGTGGGGAGAGAGAGGAAAGTGAGGTATCACCCCCCCAGGGAATATGACCACACCACAGTTCTACTTCCTCCATTCTCCTCCCAGGATCTGGGGCGGGCATGCAGTCCGGGACTTGAACTGTGGTTGACTACATGGGAGTCAAGCAACATAGCCATGATGCCAATTACTAGTCCCAGGGCTATTCATTTTTAACATTTACTGATTTGTAGAACTTCTTTATGGTTTTGGAATATGAGTTCTTTCTCAGCTAAATATATTATAAATATTGATCCCAATACGTGGCTTGCATAATCATTTTCTTAATGATGTCCTTAGAATTTTTCTGTAGTTTGTTCTAGAGCACATGTGCTCACTGAAGATACACAGAGGAAAAGAAGGAAAGTGACAAAGCACTCCTTGTTGGAACACAATCTTGCCACAATCCCCTCTTCATTTATTCTTTCCTAATTTTAGACATGCATGAACCTATGCCTGGCATGTTTTTCAAATCACCCGAGAGGACTCAAGCTGCACAGTTGTCCATATGAGAACCAGACATATTTCTATGTTTCTTTCTTTCTTTTTTTTTTATTTTCCCAGAAGCTTTAGGGTGCTCTCCTTTAAAATGAGGTCCATGTTCATTTGTGAGTGTTTTGTTTTCTTTTAGTTTTCCCATAGGGCACCAGCTAGAGAGAGAGAGATGATGATGAGAGGGAAAGTGAGAAATGTTCCCCCAAGGAGGGATGGCCACATCACAATCCCCTCTCCTCTATTCTCCTCTTAGGATTTTGGGCACCCATGCACATGCACCTTCCATGATTTTCAGTCCGCCAGGTCCAGGACTTGATCTGCAGTTAAGCAAGTAGGAGTCCTGCTCCTTAACTGCCATACCATCTGCTAGCTCCCACTATTTAGTTATTTTTTGTTTAAAGGGTAAGACATGATTAGTATTCACTTTCTTTTCTTTTTTAAAAAAATTTCCCATAGGGTACATATGCTCACAAAGATAGAGAAAGAGAAAAAGTGAGAAAACATCCCTGTAGAGATGGTCACACTGCAATATTATATCCCCCTCTTTTTGGGATTTTGGGCATGTACCCACACATACATGGCATGTTTACTCAATTACTGGGTCCAGGACTCCAATATGGGGTTGTCCATGTGGGACCATACACAGGTTGGTCCAATGTCCATTTTCCTATATGGATATCTAATTTAAAAGGATTTTAGTTTCCTCATTGAATTGACCCAATGCCTTGGTCAAAATTAGTAATCAGAGAGGTATAGGTTTATTTCTAAACTCTCTAGGTGTTCCACTAATTTACCTGCTATTCTTATTGCTTTAGATTTAATGGAATTCTTGAAATTAGGTAGGTCTTTTAAATATTTCATTGTTTTTAATTATTTCCTTGGATAAATTTTAGAATAAGCTTTTGCTACAGGGCGCGTGCGCTCGCCAGACAGACAGAGAGAGACAGAAAGCGAGAAATCACCCCCCAGGGGGGATGGTCACGCCACAATCCCTTCTCCTCCATTCTCCTCTCGGGATCTTGGGCATGCACGCACACGCGCCCGGCGTGAGTTTTAAGCCACCGCGGTCGACTACGTGGGAGTCCAGCGACATAGCCATTATGCTACCTGCTGGTTCCCACATGCTGGAATTCTGATTGTTATTCTGTTGAGTTTATAAATCTGCTTATGGAGAATATACATCTTAATAATATCAACTCTTCTTATTTATAACCATTGGTTTAGGTCTTTTTTATTTTAGTTTCTTAAAAAAATTACCTCTGCCATGTTTTTAAGGTTTTCAATGTACAAGTCCACATCACTTAAGTTCATTTTTAGGGTTTGGAGGTCTTAAATATTATTGTAAATTCAAAATAAAATATAGCAATGAAGTCATGGTTTCTAATGCAGTTAAAAACCACCTAGCACACTGAATCCCAGGCAAGGACCTCTACAAGGCTGTTGTGGCTGTAAGGAGTATTCAATCTAATTTTTAGTTGTTCTCTGGTTGTGTTTTGCTGTGTAGTTAGATTCTATTCATCACCAATTTTAATGTTATATCCCAAAGTCAACCTCAGAATATATTTTCTGCACACCAAATTCTTAAGATTACAAAAAAATAATAATAATTAAGCACCTCCCAAGTTCACCTAAAAGTTTCTTAATGAGTGGGAAAAGAGGAGCACTATAGTAGGTACTTTTTAATGTTGATGTGTCAGCCATGCATTTTAAGAATGGTTTATTGGGCCAGTCAGGTGGCATAGTGATTAAGGTGGCTGGATCCCATATGGCCTACTATGTAATTTGAGTCCCAACCTGGTGGCTTGAAATACACTCCACGTTGGCACACATGCCTGGAGTGTTTTCAAGACACTGGGTCTGGAATTCAAACCACACAGCTGGCCATGTAAGATCTTTCTCTTTTCCAAAAGTGCACACATTCTGTAGCAAAAACTAAAAACAAAAACAAAATGAAACAAAAAAGTTATTTAGCTTTGTTTTTTATCCAGTTATTTTAGATTACTATGCAGGTGTTCTGGGCAAAGTAAAAGAATCTCATTAACAGTTTTAGATTATTTTATTTTAATGTGAATTTTGAGAGGGAAGTAAATATATATGTTAGAGTATGAACAAAATGTATCAGCTAAGAACCACAGAGACAAATCATCCCATACTCACAACCTGCTCTGACACAACTTAACACCATCCAAGCTGCAGTCTCCCCAGCCAAAAGGAGGAAGATTAGTCACTGTTCCAAAGTATTAATTTGATTACCATGTGACATATAAATAATATTATTATATATAATAATGGAAATATTGTTAAACCATGAGGCCGTATCAGGCACCGTAACGTACACATGATTTACTACTGTTAACTAATTTGACCTTTACTATTATCTACTGATAATGAACCTAAGCTACTGGTACATTATCTGTGAGTGGTCAAAACTAGAAAGCTAAGATTTGAAAGCTCCAAGTGTGACAGCTGGCTTAACTGAGTTAGAAGCTAAGTCAGCCTCTTAGACAAGAGGAGCTGAACGTGACAGTATCACCAGCAGACACACACACCCTCGCCCTCGTACATACATAGGGAACGCATACACAGAAATCAGCATAGAGCTTTCCAGTGTTGGACAAAATCTCTCATTTTGCCCTAGCAAGCCTGTGAAATAGGAAAGTTGGATTTATAAAACTTATTATAAAAATGAATAAATGAGGCCACATCATAGTTTAGTAATTTACTAAAAAAATCTAATATGAAATTTCATAGCAGGTATCAGATAAGTAAATAGACATACACGCTGAATAGTCTCCTTTCTCCTAATTATGCCCAGCAGGTCTTCTTTAATTTTTCATTACATTTTCCCAAACCTCTCTAAAAATATTACTTGCCTAGAATGTGTGACAGTGATTGGTGCTACTGAAAATTCATCACCTTCAGATGATTTTTTTTTTCATTTGATATTCGAATGGAAATTAGGGTCTAATTTGTTACTGGTTTTATCTATAACTTCCCACAGACAAAGTAGCAATAAATTATTGTACAACCACAGTAAACAACTGACGGCTCTAAGTAATCATATATGGTAATGATTGTCTTCACTACAAATATTCTAATAGTAATTTATAAGATACAATGAAATTCTAATTAATCAAAAATACATCCTCAAAACAGTTTAATTTTGGTAATGATTTATTCTAGCAAAAGCAGAAGTTTTATTGTTTCAAATCTCATCTTTAAAATGTCTTCCTTTATTTAGTAAAAGGTTATTGAAAAGTATGCACTCCAAATCCAGTATTTTATGCATTCTCTTAAGAACCAAAAACCAAACAGCTGAAATTCAAAATATTTAAAAGCATATCTTAACATATATGAACTGCTCAGTCTTTGTCAAGTATTTCAATGATAGTATTTAAAAATGAGTTATCTTGTAAAATGAAGCCACTGGATTTTTGATAAGCATATGCCTTGAATTAGGAGTAGGCTTTTCATTATGATTTAAAATGCTCTGTCTATGTTGAGTTTTAAAACAACTAGGAAAACAGATGTCAGACAACTAATGTTGCTATTCTCAATCAGAGATCATTTTTGGTTTAACTGTTCCTCATCTCTGACTGTAATAAATTTGCTTTCACATGCATTTCTGGTCATAAGAACTGCAACCTCTAAAAATGTGAGACAAGCTGAGATTTGAATATGCTCCAGACGTTGTTATGCAAAGAAAGTCTCTGTCTCGTCTGAAAGAAGGAATTTAGGTGTTAATTAGAGTGTGTTCAGAGAGTTCTCTGAGAAAATAGTTTCTTAAAAGAACTTCTGAACCCATCAGAAACATAATGTGATGGTGTGTGGTACATAAAACAGGTTGGAAAAGGTAACAGTGTCTTGAAGACTGCACACTTTTTATCATGTTTGAGCAAATTGTTTTCTTGATGAAAAGGAAGGGTAGCCTTTTTCCTACCCTGCTAACACCTGTTGATGTGTGCCTTAATTTTAACGTAGGTGAATACCACAGGACCAATAGTATGAGAAATGTTAGGTAACAAAGTAAGTGGGCTTCTTGAGTAAGGTCATTCATTAAATTTTGCCTTTGAACTTAACTATATTTTTTTTCTCTAGATATACCACAGCTGTTTTCCAAACTACAGACCAAAGAAGTGAGAAATTAATTAATAGGCATTATTTCTTTAATCCTTACAAGTTTCTAATTTTTTATTAAAATTATGTTTACTAACTCATGCTTAGGCCTTAAAATACTGTTCCCGTAACTATACACTTTCACACCATAGCATAAAACAACATATGATTCCTCCCTTAGTCTTGTCAATGGAATTGACATACTGAGACATCTAGAAAGATCATATCAGGCCACTCCTGCCTAAAATGTCTGCATAAAACTGAGATCCAAAGCAATATTTACAAGACACTTTCATTGTAATTTCTACTTTACTTTGGTTCCTATTTATTTGCATTTATATAAATCCATGTGCAATATGCAAGCTCTGACAATAATTGCAATGCTGACAGTGACTGTGAAATTACTGTTGTACTTAGAAAGTTCGCTCTTGAATTAAAATATGGTCTAATATTGAACAAGTTGTTCTACACCTTCCTTCTGTAACCTCTTGTCCAAAGCCACATGTGCCTTGCTATTTGCAGAGTAAATTTGTAACAATGGGGTAATCTAATAGTTAGTTATTTGGTTATAGCCATCTGTGGCAGGCCAATTAGTGAGCAGCCTGGAATTCAGTCAAAGCACTTTTGAGGCACAGTTTATTTATAACTTGATATTTATGGGGAACTCAGTAGTAAAACTCAGTCTCATAAAGGACCAAAGTTGCTATGTCGGCAATCCACAGTATATTGCACACAAAGGCTGCTTCATCAATCATTCATGAACGCGAGAGAAAGACCAAGTTTTCAAGATAATTTCCTTTTCTACAGTAAGTAATTCTCATGAATTGTGTACTAAGGAAATCAGTTCAACTCATTTTCATCCAAGTCTGCATGGGAGATTAAATATCAAACTGGATATAAGTGACTTTATAGAATTATCCCCAGTATTAGAAATGTGTTTTCAAATCAATTCAGTAAAATTTGGATCTAATATGAAGCTAGGATTCTACCTTTAATAAACAACAACAACAAGAACAAAAAGAAAGAAAAGAAAAAGACTGAGAACAAGCCAGGACAAGAAGCTGAATGAAGAGGAATATTTCTAAGAACCAGCACACGGGTGCCTGACTTGGCTTCCTCCAGCTGCCAGTAGCCACTTCACAGTTTGAGAAGGTCACTTTCTTCCAGTATGGAAGCTCAGTCATTTCTTTGATTGTGCAGAAGTGGTTTCCATATTGGGAGAGACTAAGGATGGATGCCATGGCTACAATTCAACTACATGTAATACTGGTACAACTATATAAAGTTCCTGTACTTCAGTCTTTCTACTTACCAAAGTAAATCTCACATACATTATTATTTTATTGTGAGGCTCGAAGGAAAATTCAAGTGAAAATGCTTAGTAAAATGTAAAAGCCCATGCAATCATAAGCCGTTATGACTATTGACTACAAATAAAAATATTGACATTAAAGCATACACCAACTTCATTTCTAAGACATATCCTGATGTGCCCTAATAATCTCTTTTCTGGGTCTTTTTATAAGCAGACTAAAATGACAAGTTTCAGGGCCAAGAGGTGACATGGTGGACTGGACTCGCACAGGGCTACCCATGGTTCAAGTCCCAGACCTGGTTGCTTGCTTTCTCACCTTTCTCTCTTTCTCTCTCTCATGAACATACATGCCCTATAGCAAATTAAGAAAATAATAATAATAAATAAAAAAATAATTCAAGTTTCTTTGGAGATCACTGATAATCAGAATTGGTCTTCACACACAAATTTCTCTAAAAACTAAACAGAAAGAGAGGTAGTGCCTAATATTGACACAGGGCTGCAGAGGTGATCAGGCCCAGCACCTACAGTGGGACATGAGATCTTGTCCTTGGATCGTGAAGAATTAGAGATGCATACATAGGTAGGCAAGCAGAGTTTATTAAGAGACAAAAGAAAAAATGGAGCTCCCAAGCAGGTGGGTTGTCCTAGGTGAGTTGTTAACAAGGAATTGAGGTGGGAGGTTTTTATCTGGGTCACAGGTTTTATCTGGGTCAGAAGGGCTTTGTCCCTGCTTGTTCCCAGGTGGTACATGCACATTCCTCATTGTGGGGGTCATATGCTAGATGGGTCTGTTTATTTTTCCTCATTTTACAGTGGGTACAAAAGTCAGGAAACTCTCTTTTGTCAAAGAAAGGCCATTATCTTTTTTTGACATAATGTGGTGGGACTAGAAAAAAAGTGTTTGTCTTAAGTCAGTCATTATGTCACTGTGGCAAGCTGTCCCTGTGATCAAACAGTTCAGCTACAGTTGGGCTACTGTGTCTTGGTGGTTTTGTGATCTCATCTTGGGTCTACTATATTCTAAGAGTTCCTGTCTCCTACCTCCCATGGCTTTTTATAAGGCTTTTATAATGAAGAAGGGGTGAATGGTCATAAGAATTCTTTTATCATTGGGAACCAGCAGTTAGCGTAATGGCTATGTCGCTGGACTCCCACGTAGTCGACCGCGGTTCGCGTCCCGGACCCGGTGGCTTAAAACTCACGCCGGGCGCGTGTGCGTGCGTGCCCAAGATCCCGAGAGGAGAATGGAGGAGAAGGGATTGCGGCGTGACCATCCCCCCTGGGGGGTGATTTCTCGCTTTCTGTCTCTATGTCTCTCTCTGTCTGTCTGGCGAGCGCACGCGCCCTATAGCGAAAAAAACCTCTCAAAAAAAAAAAAAAAACAGAATTCTTTTATCATTTAGGCTAACGCTACAGGTGCCCTTTGGTCCTAACTGTGACCCATACTGATTAATTTTACATCCTTACATAGGGGCATGGTTGTCCTTTGGGGGGGGTCTGATTATCCTTTGCCCCTAAGCGTGGTCCTCTTGACTTTGATCATCTTTCAGATAGCAATTTTCCAGGTGGTTAAGTTTATTGGTTTCTAGTTTCCATTAGACCTGGGTATTTAAAATTTCAAACTGAAGAGTTGCCCTACCTTGGATCTCTGACTCCAATGATTTCTTTGTGTACCTTAGGGTTACAATGCTAGTTGTGGCTGGAGAGAGAAAGGGCAGAGAAGAAAGTGACTTCCATTAAGTTAAAGTGGATCGACTGGTTTCATCCTTCATTTTCACTCTCACAGTTCTTTCTTCCCTCCCATTTTGTTACTTCACCTAACTGCTTAGTCAGGGTCTGCCTCACTATGTTATTAGTCTTCCTATTTGCTTCACATAAATATTGCTCAATTTTTAGCCGGCTACAGAAAAGAAGTCATTCTTTACTTTCTATACTGTCTATTTATATCTAAGTACATTTTAGTATATTATAAAAGAATAAGCCTTCCTTAAGATAGTTAATGCTTTCAGATTTCCATGGTATTTCTCAATCTCCAAGTCATTAATGATTATATTAAATGTTATATTTTTAATATAAGAATTTACATTGAACATTATTAAGCAGCAAGAGAAAGTTGATTTGAATTCATAAAGCTGTTTGAAAATCAGCACTGCTGGTATAAATCTTAATATAAAATATTACATAGGTTATAATGGAAATGGAGTCAGTTATAACTAGAGCTATATTTCAAAGTGAAAAGTCTGAAATGACATCCCTAAGGAAGATTCATCCTGGCTTAAGGATGAAGAAAAGGAAATAGAGACAATTGTGAAAAACATGTAAAGAGCTGAACACATGTACGACACAAAGCAATTGTTCTGTGTGTTGTAAGTTTTTTGTATATATGCATTGGCATAGAAATAAAACAAGCAAGCAAACAAATAAAAAATATTCCAAGGAAAAATGCTCAAAGCCAAATTCATTTACGAATGTTTCACTAATTATAACATTTTCATATCATCCCACTGATGACAGCCTGTGCAGCCATGTGCTGGGAGATGGTTCTCCCTGCTTCCTTGTTTCTGCTTGTCAATGAGCAGAGGCAAGGATGGGGTTTATCTCAGATTCTCTTTCTAAGATGTTTGTATAGTAAACAGCCTTGGAAAACAGGGTCTTCCTCTCCCTCTGGAATAAAGGGCAGGTTTGCAAGTAGCCATTGAAGGTAGAGATAGTGTCTCTCTCTGGAGCAATGGGCAGTATAAGCACAGACTTCTTCTGTATAATGCAGTTCATCATATTTGCAGGCATCCTTTGAATATCTTCATGTTTTTCTGTGTGAATTAGGGCTAAAGGAGTGACACACACAATAAAACAATGATACCCTGCTACTACTACCACTGTAACCGTATTTTGTTTCCGACCTAGGATTCTCATGTCTTCCGTAGGCACCCATGAAACCATGGCAAGCTAACTTATTACTTGTGAGTGGGATAAAAATCTCAGGTTCTTTCCAGTTCTTGAGACGTTTTCCAGATAAATGGAACTTCACACCTTATGCATCTTTTAACAAAATACATTTGAAGCTCACACTTTTAAATAAGATTTTGTGATTTTAAATTCAGACTTTGTCAACTACAAGCTATTTGGTCTTTAAAATGTCTTTCCATGACTGATAGTCAGTACATTTCAATATGTGATCAAAGAATAAGCCTTCCTAAGATAGTTAATACAGTTGGCAGCATATGAGTAGTTTCACAGTCTGTGAAATAGGGAAATTAAGTTTTCTCTGGGGATTGTTATAATGAATTAAGGAAGTATATATAAAATAATCAATGTCTCACATTTAATAATCAAACGATAATTTCACCATTGACTATACATGTTATTATCATTTTAGTACTTTTGCTTTGCCTTGGTATTTATTTGCAAAATTATAAGCACATCAAGAACCAACCTCTTAAGAAAATCTTGTAAAACTATATTGCATAGGTTTTATTAGGCTCATTTGATTGTAAGGTACAGAGATTCGTTAATAGTTTAAATCCTGGCTCTGCTGCTCACAAAGGAAAAAGAGGTTCTGAGCAGTGAAATCAGGCTAACCTGCAAGAATTTTGTATTTGACAAGATACCATGTATACCTGGTTTACTGAAGAAGTTAAATCCCTTTCGGTGTAAACAAAGCGACAACTTGAGCTGCTTTCATCATGGTGTAACAAATCCCCTTCTACATACTTCATTGGTATTTTACCACACTTCATAACTTTTTGAACACTTTCAATAAATAACATTGCCCAATCGTATGGTGGATTCAAAGTCTCCACCCATCATCTTTCATAGAGAATTTCGATTTGTGATTAGATGAATTAGAATGAAGAGAAGACAGTTCATTGGTGCTAAACTTTCTTAGCAGACACATTTCTCCAGAGTAAAGGGTTCCAGTGAAGAATAGAGAGGCAGATAAAGGACAAACTTGATTGCATATTTATGTGGGATGTGACCTTCATCTCTAATTTAGTTTAGTTTATTCTGATGTTCCTGGGCTCTACATAGGTTCTGGGCATGTATGGTGTTCCTGGGAAAACTATTCTTGCTTTTACTCATGCCAAGAATCCCCTTCAAGAAAAGTAACCTAATTTTCCTTCAATTTTTCCATGATTAGAGACCTCTACTTCTTTCTTTGGGTGATGATAAAGTTTTGGAAAATTCTATATTGTAACCTATCTTAAAGATGTTAATTCAGGGACCAGTAGATAGCGTAATGGCTGTCGCTAGACTCCCTTGTAGGCAATCACGGTTCAAGTCCCGGACATAGTGGCTTAAATTCATGCCGGGCATGTATGTGTGCGTGCCCAAGATCCCGAGAGGAGAAAAGAGGACAAGGGATAGCACCGGTGGTGGTGGTGGGGGGGTGATTTATCGCTTTCTGTCTCTGTCTTTCTGGAGAGTGCACATGCCCAGTAGCAAAAGCCTATCCAAAAAAATAAGAAGAAAAAAAGATGTTAATTCAGATATCAGTGTTTTCCTAGTTAATGCAAACTAAGCATTTCTGCAAGGATAGCGTCCATCCCACTTACCACTCGACTAGGGTACCTCCTGACAGAAAGATAGTTTTTCTCCTCAATCATGGACCTCCCTACAAGGACGACAGAATTTTTGTTGTTTTCCAGACTTCCTTATTATTTCTTATGTATTTATTCAATTGTATTAAATCACTAAATGGTTTGGATTAGAACAGTAGCTTTGATCAAAACAGACAAATTTCAAACTTAGAATTTCTCTTTCCTGAATCATACATGATTGTTATAAAACAGTTTTGAATTTATAAATTTTACTAAAAAATAAGAATGAACACTCTCTCGTACACACACACACACACACACACACACAACACAGCATCACACAAAATATCAATAGAAATTTTTTTAAGGTTAAATACAACATCAGTGGAATGAATACTTCTGCCCCTTGAATTGAAAATGTTCTTGTAACAATTTTTTGACTGTTCTTTAGCACCTAAAACACTAAAATCCTGAGGTCAAAAAAGTAGAATCTAAGCTTTGGAGTTTAGAAATAGTAGGTAATATAAAAGTGGTTACAGTGACAAAAATCTTTATCAAAATATGAATTGGTACTCTGATGCTGTATATTCCAATAATCTTCAAACAAATAGAATTCTCAGCAAAGACTGCTAATCATGAAGAGACATAATCCTTGTTTTTTTGTTTTGTTTTGTTTTTTTCTGTTTTGTTTTTTTTTTTGTCTGAATGTCATTTCTCCATAGGTGTTCAGCCACAGAAAGCTATGAAACTTTGGTTCCGAAGCAACCATTGCCTTCTTCAAGCTGTGCTTGTATATGTCAGACTGCATCATCCTCACATTAGGGAATATATCATTATGCTTTTATTCCCAACTGATGCAAAGTGGCCCTGTTGTAATAGGAGGCCACACAGGGAGTTTATAGAGTAATTTCTTTTGCTTTCATGTTGTCACTCTATGAATGTAGCAGGCAGATTCTTGCCTTTCTGATTGGAGAAGAGGTGGGTGAGAGCTCAAATTTCATAGATCCCTTAAGAGGGTATAAAATATAGGCCAAATTTTCATAATATGATTGACCTGAAAAACTTATCTACTACCCCCAATGGAGAAAACATGATGAATGAGTAGACGAGCTTCTGTGAAACATGAATGAGTCTTGAGTCATCTGGTGGCTCTGGACAATAAAATATGCCTTTTTGATAGACATTGCCCACATTTCTAACTGCTATATTATGCAACTGTCGACTACATGTCATCAAGGAGCCAAAACCAGAAAGTAATTTAAAAGTCAATAATTCCCTAGGGAGAAATGTTCACCTGTTGAAATATCCATTTTGTAAGCCAAATAATGTGATAGAATGTATAAGAGAAAATGAAATAAAAAAAATTTTTAAAAAGTCAATAATTCCCACCCTGAAAACAGTTTTAACCTCAATTTTCAAAAGTAAATAAATGCATGCTTTGTACTTAATAGAGTTGTGGCCTGTTTTTGTTGTTTAAATTTTCTCATTGGGCTATAAGAGCTTGTTAGTGTTAATAATATGAAGAGATAATACTCCTTTTCTTTGAGAGTACTAAATTCTTAAAGTAAAATAAAGAAATGAAAAACCTTTTCTTAAAGGTCCCAAGAGGGAAGCTTCCAAAAAAAAAACAAGTCTGATCTTGAGTGCTTTTGCTTTTGTGTGATCAAAGCCTGAGTTAACTGCCCTGCAAGGACAAAGCCTGCACCATTTGAGAACCCCCATAGAACCTACCTCATGAGAGAGAGAGTGGGTAGATTAAAGGGAAACTGAGATCTCTTGGGAGTAGAGAATGTTTAAATGAGTGCTTTTACATTTAAAGTAATGGAATACCTAGCAACACAAACTTAAGAGTTGGGTGTGCTTTGAAGTAGAAATGTAAAAGCAAATAAAAATGAATCATACTTATGGAGAAATAAGTGTATGAGAAAACATTTAAGAACTCAAACTTTCGATAATTAAATCATTTAAGTTGAAAAAGAAAAAAAGAGCTAGAATGAAAATGTGTATTTTTTTATTACTCTCTGTGATACTCTCTTAGAATCAAGTAATTATTTTTTGTTTTAATAGCAGGACAATTTTTCAGTACCTGAAAATTCATTTTTCTTACATAAAAGCTAGTCTCAAATTCATTTTATTCTTCAGATATATTTTCTGGTAAAAGATTCTGCAAAAAACATCTCATCTAGTCATATCTAGAAAACCTAATAAAAATTTCAGTGACAAAAATAGTTTCATTGTAATTCAGCCAGAATTAATAGCTTTCTTGCTGGAAATATTTCCTCTGTATAGAAAAAAGGATATTCTGCTTGCCCTTGATAGACAGCCATAGATATTTACACACTCTCTCACACCTCACGTTCACACCAGCACACTGTGGAGAGGCTGGTTATAAAGAGCAAAGGGAAAGGTGTGCTCTAGAAAGAACTGCTCTCCCTGGGCCTCCCATGGGCCTTTCCATGCCTTGAATCTCCTGAGATTCACACAAGAGTTTTGTTCCTGCTGCAGCTTTTGCTGTGGTCTCCTTCATAATGTCTCCTCCCTAAATGCGTTCTTTTGCTGTGGTCTCATTCATGGATGTCTCCTCCCTAAATGTGTTCTTGCCTCCTAGGTTCTTTAATCATTTATCCCTAAAGCCTTGCTTGTTATATGTCTGATTTCTATCACATTCAAAATTTAAGCCATCATCACAAAAGGCAGTTGAGCTCATGGGTTAGGCGCACACAATCTCTGCAGTTTCTAAAATCTAACTCTAGAAATAACTAAATAGTAATAATTTAGCTATGTAATTTCACAAATTATCAATTTTATGCAAATATATAAATACCTAACTCATCAAGTTTTATTTATTTATTATTTTTTTCCATTTAATCACTGTACATCTCCACAGCATACAAAATGAATTTTCCCAGCATGAATATACTGCAAATCAGTCCACTCAAAGACATTGCCATACACATTATCATTAACAGATAATTTTCCATTTCTGTGTTCTTGAATGTTTTACCTTTTTTTCCCCTTGATCCTCCCCTTTCCACCCTCAATTGCCCATCCTCCTCCCACAGTCTCTCTAGTATTCACAGTTGATCTTCATGCTTTTATACATTATACTCTTTCAGTTTCTGCCATAGAGAGCAAATTTGATATATATTAAGTTGGGACATACAGTGCCTCTCTTTCATAGTGTGGCTTACTTCACTCAGCAATAAATCTTCCACATTCATCCACTTTTTATCAATTGCCAGGATCTCTTTTTTTATGACTGAGTACTATTCTGTAGTGTATATGTGCCTCACTTTTTCAATACATTCATTTGTTCTTGGACATTTGGGTTGATTCCATGTCTTAGCAATTATGAATAACTAAGTTTTGTAGGGCTAGGTATAATAAAGTGAATCAAACAGGCTGTATAGAACCTGACATAGAAGTGTTTCGTAAATAGCTTGTTATTGTCGTTCTTACATACCTACCAAGTCATTATCTTTAATCCTTTCCTCAACATATCTTTAACTTGACCTATTAGTTTTGGGGTTTTGTTGGTTTGTTTGTCTTTATTTGCTAGAGAGTGCATTAACTTACCAGAGAGAGACAGAAAAGGAGAGAAGGAGAAAGCACTCCCAATAGGGCCTGGCCATGTCTCATTCTTTTCTCTATCCTTCAGGACTTGAGGCACACACGTCCACATGCCCGGTATGTTTTTTAATCAGCTGAGTCAGGAGATTCTAATTGTGTGGTCACCCATGTGGGACCTATCTCCACTAAAGAGGGTCAAAGTCTGCCCCCCAAGGCATTTTAACACCAAATTAACCTATTCAAAACTGAGCACATTATTTCCTGAACCACATTCCCTTTATTTTCTAGTTTAAACCTTGGAGGCATATCTTTCTTTTCCTACCTGTTATTTTTCATTTCTTCTGTTTAATCAGTGACTAAGTCATAGGGCATTTTTCTAAAATAGGTCCACTTTTCATATATATAGACTGCTATAAATGTCTCCTACCTACACTTCAGGGTTTTTTTGTTTGTTTGTATTGTTTTGTTTTTGAGAGGTTTTCACTATAGGGTGTGTACGCTCACCAGACAGACAGAGAGAGACATAGAGACAGAAAGTAAGAAATCACCCCCAGGGGGTATGGTCACGCCGCAATCCCTTCTCCTCCATTCTCCTCTCGAGATCGTGGACACACATGCGCCCGGCATGAGTTTTAAGCCACCGGGTCCAGGACACCAACTGTGGTCGACTACGTGGGAGTTCAGCGACATAGCCATTACGCTAACTGCTGGTTCCCCACTTCAGGTTTTTGAGTCTACTTCACTTCTAACCTTTGAAAATATAGCTCAAGGAATATTAAACCCTTGATTAAAAAGTTTGATAGCTACAATGACTACTGATTTTGGGCACAGTGGAATTTTACTCACATCATTAAGGTCTTTATGAAATCTTTCACTGAATCATGTCCCTACTTTTCTCTTAAGATATGTATATCACATGTTCATTTATTTATGTATTAATAAATTCTATCACAAAAAAAACAAAGTCTGAGCACTCCTAGATGCAAAAAGTAATCTAAAACATTATATATAAATTTTTAAAATTTTATTTAACTTAATTTATTCATTTTAATTTGAGCAGAGAGGGACAGAGAGAGAGAGAAAGAGAGAGAGAGAGGAAAAATGAGAAAGCAAGCCCAGGTCTCAGACTCAAACTGTGGTCAGCCATGTAGGAGTCCGGTGCCCTTAACCACCATGCCACCTGCTGGCCCCTCATATATAAATTTTTAAAAGTTCCTTTTCTTATATTTAATTAAGTCTAGCAAATCAATTGTGTTCCAAAACCATTACTTACAAAGTTAACTAAAAAAAATAGTTTCTTTAAAAAAGCTTAAGAATTTACTGGCATATATAATGAAAAGGGACAGAATTTACTAGAACATTATTTTGTAAAAGAAAGGGAATATCTGGAATTTTAAAAAAGCTCACCCTAAAAATAGGTGTAAGGTATACCAAAATGCTAAAAAGTTTAAACAAAATTTGTTCAGGTTTAAACAACTTTGTACACAATAAGTTCATAATAGAGATGATGAATTATCAATGGATTTTGCCTTTTCATCTTCCTAGAGCAAATGGTATAAAATTATACCTCCCCTGGATATCATCAGCTGTCTCGGGATTGTGTACTCACACAAACAATTCATTTCTCCAGATTCTCTACTGTACTGCTGGACACAGCAGGTTCCTCAAGGTTACATTCTACTTCCAAGGCCAAGATCTCACCAAACAAATATTACATGGCATCCTTTCTTGACACTATGTCTTATTTTGTCACTTAAATACCTCGTCAGTAATAAACATGCCAATGTTTGAAGCATCTCTCCTTCCCTGTGATTTATAGACTAAATTCTGAATGTTTTATTGTGCAAAACTTTGTTCTAGACTAGTCTAGTGTCCATTTCTTACATAAATTAACTTCTGCAGATGGACACCTTTGTGATCCCAAACACCACTGATCAGATAAATATTAGATTCCACATTGTACTCAACTGGGAAAATCTTACTACAGAGGAAGTCATTAGGCATTCGAATTATGTTTACAACATCTCAAATAGACTGTCTTCATTTAGGTTCTTCTTGGACAGAAAATACCAATACAGATAATTTGGTCTCTGAGGGTATTATTAATCAATGTACCATACCATAAGTAGTGATTTGGATAGTTAGTTGAATTCAGCTTAAACCGATTTACAAGTCAGTTTTCTAACATAGAGAAGACTGTCTGGTAATTGATGAGAAAATGTATTTATTAAGAAAGACCTATATGGGTTATCTGTGGGGCCTCTGGATTCCATTCAATACAATTTGAGTCAGAACTCTGGCTGTTCATGAGGCAAATATCTTAGTTATATGTTAAACATGTAACATTCTATTTTAATATATTTAATCATTTTGCATGAAAAGTTGGCATGGTAAACAGTTGAGTCAATATTAGAACTCCTAATTTGGAGCCAGCAGATGGCGGAGTGGTTATGTTGCTGGGCTCTCACATGGCTGGCTGTGGTTCAAATCTCAGGCCCTGTGGCTTCAAACTCATGCTGGGCACATGTGTGTGCATGCCCAAGATCCCAGAAGGAGAGTGGAGAAGGAATTGTGGTGTGGCCATACCCCCTGGGGAGTGATTTCTCACTTTCCCTCTCACTGTCTCTCCACCCTCTTACCCAGCGAGCACACATGCCCTAAGGTTAAAAAATCTCTTACTTTACTTAAAGAGTGGATATTTTAATTATGCCACACCTACCCCTTTTCTTAATTATTCCTCCAGCTCAGATCTTTACATGTGCCAGACGAAATTTGAAAATATAGTCATCCAATGACAATAATGTTGGGGAAGAGTTTTTTGTCAGTCTCTTATGATTTTTTTCCTGGCTGGCTAGTCTGGCACAGACTTTCCTTCAGTCTAGATTATATTCATGAGGATGTTTACAGAGTGAGCAGCACTGCAAGATAAAGATAGCATTTACATCTGGAGCTAAGGTAGCTTTGCTTACAATCTGTTTCCTTCCAGAGCTAAGACAGGCATATCTGCTGCCATTCACAAAAGACTTGGGGTCTCTAAGCTCTAGCTCTCCTGAAATGGCTGCCTTGCGTGCAGTTGTTCCTCTGAGCCCATCTGTGTCACTAGCACAGTCTTAGGTCAAGGGGAATTGAAATATACGTTTATGTTCATGATGTTTGCTGGGCTGTGCGTAGCAAAGGATTTTGTCTTCTGTCTCCTGCCAAGATCCATGAAACATGGCAGGCTTCCCTGTTAGTTTGCAAGATGGGTCATATCTAAAGCCTTTCATAGATTATGACAGTTTGAGGGATGAAAATGAGATCCTGATAGAGATATACACTGGAAAAGGAAATATAAATATCTCAGAGTCATAATAGAAATACGTGAGGGAAGTTCAAGGGGGTCAGTATTTAATACGTTGACCAAATTACATGGCCAACTGGAAACAAACAATTCATCTACTGTATTAATTGGAAACAGAGAGGAATTGGTAGGTGGTTTGAGTCCTAATATTTGGGAGTAGATTCAAAGACAGCTGCACGAATGTTGCATCAAGCTATAAATTTGTGTTATATGTCCCAAAGTAACTGTAAGTAGATAAGAAGAAATATTCATCTGGATATCTTCAAAGAGATGAGAATAGCAGATACTAGAAGTCTCTACCATAACACAAAACTCCTTCCAAAGATGCTCTTTCAAAATATAATACCACATCACCCATTGCAAGTGGTCACTTTCTGATGCTGCATTTTATATATGGCAGACACTAACTAATTATTTGCCTGACCATCTTGTTTGTTCTTCCTCTTGAACATCCAGCTCAGTCAGTTCCCTGACTTCTTTTTGGTTAGGTACGCCTAACTGACCGATTTCTGGCCAACGGAAGTTGGGAAAAGTAATAGATACAATCTGCAGAATGTTAGAAATGTCTGGTGCCTTATGCAGGCAGTTTCCCTCTTCTCTTCTCTTGTCATCTGGTCTGGCATATGGTTCAGTAGAGGACTCTAAAACACTAGAAAAAGTATAAGTATTTTTTTTTTTTTTTTTTTTCTGTAAAGGGCTGTTAATAAAGACTACAGACTGCAGGGCACCAAAGGCCTGGTGTTTTTCTTTATTTTTTTATAACACTTTTTAAAAGTAAAAGCATTCTTAGCTCTGAGATAATGCAAAAAGATCACTTGGGCTGGATTTGGCCCATGGTAATGGGGGGATAGTAAAGGCTCTAGCGGCCAAGAAGCTTTACCATTGCATGGTAGAGATACCTTCAGCATGGGGATGTGATGTGAGTAGCTTAGCCCCTGACATTTTGAAATTGATCCTTCTTATGGAAATTAGTTTGTCTAATACTGATATGTTTGTTTGTTTTTATTTGTTTGTTTGTTTTTGCCACAGGGAGCATGCATTCACAGAGAGTGACAGAGAAAGAGAGAAGGAAATAAGAAATCACTCCTAGGGCAGATGATCATGTCACTGTCCCTTCTCCTTTATTCTCCTCTTAAGATTTCAGGCACTCCAGTGTGATTTTCAAGCTGCTGAGCCTAAGAGGACTCTCACGATAATTGACCATGTAGGAGTCTAGTGTCTTTTTTGGGAGACGGGGAGAGAGAGTGCGCTTGCACTCGCCAGACAGAGAGAGATATAGAGACAGAAAGCGAGAAATCACCCCCCAGGAGGGATGGTCACGCCACAATCCCTTCTCCTCCATTCTCCTCTCGGGATCTTGGGCACGCATGCACACGTGCCCGGCGTGCGTTTTAAACCAATGGGTCTGGGACGCGAACTGCGGTCGACTACCTGGGAGTCCAGCAACACAGCCATTACGCTAACTGCTGGTTCCCTAGGAGTCTAGTGTCTTAACCACCACTCCACGTGATGGTAGTATTTATTTTTAAAAGCTTAATCACTTATTCTTTCCAAGTGAGAGTAAGAGAAAGAGAGACAGAGACATCACTAACAAAGTGCCACTACCCACTCCCACTCTCAGCTTGTCTGGATCATGGTCAACTGAAGGGAAAAACAAGTTAATATTACACTGTTCTGGCTTTTAGGAAAGAGAAATGCCAGGTAAAGCATGAGAAATGATCTTTAAGGAGATAGAGAATTCCGAAAAGATTCACAAACAAGTATGAATGAGATAAATTTACTATTAGGCCTTTAATTTACTGTCAATTCCTAAACAGCAGGTTTATGCTCAAGAATTTTTATTTAAAAATTTCCACATGCTAATTACTAACATACTGTAACATATATGGCAGGATATGTCCTTTCTCATAGTTTCCTCCTTAGTATTTAGAACATGAGAATGTACTTAAGTTTTTTAGAGAGCTTTTTGTTGTTGTTCTTATAGGGTACATGCACTCACCAGAGAGACAGAAAGCAAAAAAAAAAAAAACCCTGGGGGGATGGCTATGCAACAATCCCTTGTCTTACATTCTCCTCTCAGGATCTTGGGCACACAGACACACAAGCCCAGCATGAGTTTGAAGCCATCAGGTCCAGGACTCGAACTGCTGTCGACTACATGGGAGTCTAGTGACATGACCATTACACTATCTGCTGGTCCTGAGCAATGAATTTCTTTTTAGAAATAAACTAAAAACTGTATTTTACTTGAAATATTGACACTTTTTTATCCATTGGCTAAATAAGAATGGGTTTTAGTGAGTGACAAGTTACCTGGCTCTCCTAACCATTAAACCAATGTCCTTCCCAAAATGGGAAGCTATATATTTTAAAATCATAATATGCTTTGTGACCTTGGATGTGATTTTTCCAAAAGTTAAATGCTTATACAATGTTGAGATATTCCATTAGCACTAAATTACATATACTATAAAGCAATATAAATCGATTCAGGGCTTCGGTGATTTAAACTTCACATTACATATATTTTTATACTCATATTATTCTGGTTAGAAATAAATCAGTTAGAGTGATAGGCTGACATCCATGATTGACAAGATTTTATGCCCAAGACAAACAAGCTTTCTTGGACGTGGTCATAGAAATGAAATGTTTGGGTATTATTCCATCCCACAAGGTTAAGGCAACTTGAGAGATGAATGAAATCTTCTTGACTGAAGGCTGAGAGAGCAAAGGGACAGCTTGTCTGCATGGACCTTCTTATTAGAATGATATGCAATTGCCTATGACTCACTTTGTATTTTTCATCAAGTGTCCACACCCTACTAATAAAATCACAGTCTGTTATTGTGTAAGTAACTGGCTTTTACTCTGTAATTACCTAGTTTTGTTCTTGTCTTTCTTTTGTCTTTCTTTTTTTTTTTTTTGCAATCGGATTAATCTTGTTAGAATTTGCAGCTAGTAGTTTATACAATAGAGTTTGTAGAGAACTTCACCGGAATTAAATAACAAATGCTTATAATAAGGGTGAATAATAACTTTATATCAACTTTCTCTAAGATCATACATAGTAGGTAATACTTTTAATGAAGAAGTGTACATATATACAGTAACATATATATACATATGTATATATATATATATACACACACACACACACACACACATATATACATAAAAACAAATACAAACATTTAACATTTTGGACTACTTATGAATTAATAATCTTGATAATATGAGAAGATAAGATTATTATTAATAACAACATATGCACAAAAAAAGAGATGAGCCCAAATCTGACTCATGTTACAAGTGGTATCACAGCCAGCCCATGACCTGCTGTTTAAGGATCCCACATGGGTGATTGTCCCATTGAAGTCCTGGGCGTGGTGGCTTGAGAAGCACACCAGGCATGTGTGCTTGCATGCCCAAAATCCAGTAAGGAGGGAGAATGAAGGAGAAGAGATTGTGGCCTGACAGCCATGTGAGAAGTATGTTCTCTCTCTCTCTTTCTCTCTCTCTCTCTCTCTTTCTCTCTCTCTCTCTCTCCCCTGTGAGCATACAGGCCACCTACCAAATTAAAGAAAAAAAAGTGTTATTGAACATAATGTGCTTTATATACTCTTTATGTTTAGAAGTGCTTTGGAATTTAACGTAAAATAACAATAATGAGTGATAGGTGGTGACATAGCAGCAATGCAAGTGGGCCACATGGGCAATGCCCTGGGTCCACATCCTGGGAGCTCCTAGAGCACACTGGGAATGTATGTGCATGTCCATGATCTGGGCTGAGTCAGAGGTGGATCAAGACATGAAGACCACATTACAGGTTTCTTTTGTCTTTGTCTTTGTATATCTATCTTTCTCTCTCTTTCTCATGGAAGGAATAAATAAACTTAAAAAATAATAATGCAGACTACAATTTGCTAAGTAGAATAACCATGATGAAGAGACTTTACATGCATGATATATGGATGAAGAAATCTACACACAAAAAGTAGGTGTCTTGCCCAAGTTAAAAATTCTTCAAAATGAAAGATGAATTCTCAGGTCAATCTCCTCTGACAGTGTAATCTCACATGCTACTGATAAAATGGGTGACATATCTGAGAACATATTGTAACATATCTTATTGCCAATATCTCATTGAAGTATGTGTTTTCTAATCTGAACATATTTTGCGGGTAAAAGGGAAATCCGCTTTCTAAACATTTGGAATATTAGCATGTCATCTGTTGCCTAAGTAGCCTTGCTGCAAAAGTTCCATCAATCCGACTCGGTAATACTCTTCTCTTTTATTACTAAAAATGCTACATTGGACATAGAGCTGTTGTGTTATAAAAACCACCAAAAAAAAAAAAAAAAAAAACTTAAGAGGGGCAATTGAAATGTAACGTTTACATGAGATTAATAGACATTCGAAATGTCCTAAATAGAAGGCTTGAAAGTTTTTAAAAATATGTTACTGACAATGAAATGTTTAACAATAAAATGCAAAATTAGCCTTTAAACGTTCATTTGTAAAATTAGATTCATAAAACTTCAACAGATATCCAGATAATAGTCACCAATGCATCCATCTTTAAAATATTCCATTTAAAAAAAATCAAAAGCTTTATCATGATCAGTTTCTCTAAAGATTTTTCTAAGTGAGTTTCTTAATTTTTTTTCTCATCCTATCATATTTTAACAAGGTACAGTGGCTCTAGTTTGGTGGAACAAACTTTGCTATATGCATTAATCAGAAATCTATTTTTAGTATCAAATTGCTTGGGGACTAATCAAAATAAATGTGAGCATTTAAATGAACAAGAAAGTAAGAGAAGGAACTTATAGAGTTAAAACTCTAAAAAGCTTACTGCAGGGGTATGGAGAGGTATTTAGGAGATATAACTACCAGCTTCACTGAAGCATCTGAGAAAGAAAGAGAAAGGAATTCACACTCCATTTGATGAAGTGGGTGCATTGAAGTTTAGTAAAGGGCTGAGGAGAGACCTAAATTCACTACAACAGTGTGCTTAAAGTCTCAAAAAATCTCCAAAAAACTATTAGGTTTCCTGTTTCCCTTGTCATAACTCCCTCTCGAGGTGCTGTGGGATGAATTGTAACCATCATCACAGTATGGAAAGGAAAAAGCAGAACATATAATCACAGAACAGCACATTCAACCTCTGGCTGAAATGAAAGTACTGTTCCTAGTTTTACCACTGAGGTTTTAGTAATAAATCCAACATAAATCTCCTAGGGTTGAGTCCTTTGAAGTTTAACATCTTATTAATTTTTTACTTTGGGTGTTTGAACAATACATGACAACACTGTAGTAGTATGGTAAATTTAGCCACTTCAATCCTAATTTATTTATTGCTGTGTACATATTTCAAGCAATGATATTAAAACAACTCAAGCTATCATTGTTTATTAAGAAGTAAGGATTGGATTTTCTTCTGTGCCTCCATCCTTGACATGACATTCTTTATTGATAGCTCTTGTTCTTTTTTTTTTTTTCTTTTCTGACCCCACTCTCTTCTTTCAAGTTGCAATTAACATGATGATGACTATGCAGGCAGTGTGTTTTGAGACATTTCCTAATTTAGAGGAAACATCACAGAACAGATGTAATCTTGTGATGACCAAGACTGTCTTAACCAAATAAGATGGAAAAATCTTTTTTAATATCAAAGGTAAATTTTCTCTAAACACTTAAGCAAAACATTAATTGTTCTTATTTATTAAATCTCAGCTTTATCTTGAGCTGGTCTATTTTAAACTCTTCTACAGAGCCTTCTAAGAGTTCAAAATGATCCCCAAAGTCTTTGTATAGGGCCACATTAGAAAAGAGTTTTTAAATGTTTGCTACGATATTCAGAAATTTTTTTTTAAGTATTTAACTTATTTACTTACTTCATTTATTTATTTTTATGTTTTTAAATTTGACCAGAGAAAGACAGAGTGAAAGAAGAGAGAAAATAAGAAAGGAAGCTTCCAGGTCCAGAACTCAAACTGCACTCTGGGAGTCCAGGGACCTTAACCACTACACCACCTGCTGGTCCTACAGAAATGTTTTTATCTTTGTCACTTGAACTTCTACTGAGCATTTGTGGTGGGCCAAGAGATCTTCGGTTAAGGAAGATAATCAGTATTGACCATGTTTTCAGAGCTTCAGAGGCTAATATCCCTGACAGACATTTAAAAATAAAAGATCTACTTTTATCCCATAAATTAGCATCCCACAGGAAGTAAAATGTCTGCCTGTGTTAACTTTGTTTATTTTTGTTTAATTCTTTTGGTGAGGGGAGGGAAGAATTGCGAGCAGGCACATACACTTGCTAGAGAGACAGAGAGAAGGAGAGGGAAAGTGAGAAATAACCCTACAGGGGGTCGGTCATGCTCCAATACCTTTTCCTCCATTCTGCTCTTGGGATTTGGGGCATGACACATATGTGCCCAACATTGTTTTAAGCCTCTGTATCCAGGGCTCAAACTGTGGTCATCTATGTGGGAACCCAGCACCTTAACCACCACACACCTGCTACCTCCAAGAACATAACCTATATTTATAAGATATTCAACCTAAATATTTAAGAGAAAATTATTTAAGTAAGTTGCATTATTGCTATACAATGGAGTAATATGCAATCACTACAAGTTATGTCTTCTATGATGGTAATACTTTTTTGTAATTTAAGTGAAACTATAGGATATAAAATTAATTTCATAGTATGATCTCAATATCCAATAATAACAATTTCCAAAATATCAGCAATATTTTTTGTTAAAAATATAGATTAAATTTTCTAAATAAGACCCAATAAATCAGCATAAATGATGTTCATAATGAGAAAAACTAACATTTAAAATTAATTGTGACTTTTTCCAAGAAGTTTTTATATTTATTATGTCATTAATTTTTCTAATATATCAAAGGGATTATCAAGTAAACTTCTTTATCTTCATTGTGAGTTTTCTATTTTCTGTATTTGAACATCCAGATTAGTTCAGAGAAATCTCACAGGTAGGAAAATATTCTGATCTATGGATCATTTTCATTTATTGGTGAAAGTTGATCAATTGATCTCCACTGGAGATAGGTTAATACATTTTTCTTATAATGCCTACATTACTCTTGTTCCCAATTCCCTTCTGTCTCTCAAAATATTTAAGCTGTTTACAGATCACTAAATACTTTTTCTTTCTTTTTTTTTTAAATTTCTTAGTGCAAAAGTGTAAATGCAGTCCCCCACTATCACATATTATGCAGTTGAGTCTCCCGCATTTGGGGAGCTCGCAGAGATCAGCACAGCCGCAGTGCGATGGGTGGACCTGGCTCTGGGGAAACCACGTATGTGATCATGGTGCCTCCCCTGCCAGGTTAGGATGTTTACTGATCATTAAACAGAGGCATTACATTGTCCTTTCTGTGCCCCAACAATTAGTGTCTTTCTCAGCTTGAGATCTTAGCTCCCCTTGCCTGCCTGGTTCAAGTGTTTACCCCCTTGTGAAATTTAAGCAGATTTCCTTAAGCAGGCTTAGAATCATTCATTTGTTTAATAAATATGGAGGACTTCAAAAGTTTGTGAAAAATAAAAAGTATAAGTTCATTTTGGTGAAAAAAAAAAGTGAATCCATGCATTTTTAAAATAATAAGCATTTTCAGTAAACTTTTTGAAGACCTCCCTTATACCAACTTATTGACCATCTTCTGCATTCAAATTCTTTAGAAGGGATGATGCTTAATGATAAATAAGAGGGAAAAGGTTTTTTTTTTTTTTTTTTTCTTTGATAGATATACTAAAGAGAAAACAAGATGAGTAAATGAGGTAAATAAAGTAACTGGTTTTTAAAAATTTTTTGAGAGATATTTGCTATTGATGTATGCACTCAATAAAGAGACAGAGAGAGAGATAGTAAGCCAGAAATCATCCCCCGGAGAGACAGCCACACTGCAATTCCTTCTCTCCATTCTCCTCTCAGGATCTTGGGCAGGCACACTCAAGCACCCATGAAATTCAAGCCTCCAAATTTAGGATTCAAACCATGGTCAGTCATGTGGGAGTCATTAATGGCAACATAAACATTATGTCATCTCCTAATCCTGTAAAATAGTGTTTTTAAATTAAATAGTGATAATAATGAAGATTTGGAGATGGGACTAGACTTCTTTAGATTGAGTGGTTAGTGTAGAGGAATTACAGAATTAATCTTTCCAATCAAGATAGTGGCCAGGTCTTTTGAAAATATCCCTGGGTCAGCTGGTAACAGTGGTTAAAGCAGCTGGATTCTACATGGCTGACTGTGTGGTTTGAGTCCTAGACCCAACTGCTTAGAAAACAGGCCAGGCATGTGTGTGTATGAGGTCAAAATTCCAGAGGAGAATGGAGGAGAAGGGATTGCAGCATGGCCATAACCCTGGGGACTGCATTCTCATTTTCCTCCTCTATCTCTGTCTGATGAGTATAATCACCCTATAGGAAATTACAAAACAAAAACACAAATAAACAAACAGGCAAAAACACATAGTCCTAATAACTAGAATATTTGCCATGTGTTAGATAGTCAAGATGCTTACTGAATACATCAAAAGACATTTTTTTTTTATTTGCTGAGAGTTTCACAAAGGATCCAATATTTTTTTCTTCTTATATACTTGGTTTGAGAATCATGGTTTCCCCAGAACAACTGCAAAAGGGTAAAAGAGTTAAGAACCACTGATTACGTAGCTAATATGTGCCAGTCACTGTCACTGGCATTGTACTTACATTATCTCAATGATAACAACCACTTTCTCAGGCAAGTTGCATGATTCGCTTTTCAAAAACTTTTAAAAGTGCTTCCAGAGAGGTTATATCACCTAGCCAAGGCCACACAGTTGTCACGTAGTAACAGCATGACTTTTTTTTTTTCTTTTTAAACTCCCATTTTGCTAGAAGTCACATGCACTCACTGGAGCAAGACAAAGTGACAGGGAAAGTGAGGAAATTCCCACCAGGAGTGATGACTATGCTGCAATCCCTCCTCCTCCATTTCTCCGCCTTTTAGAATTTTTGGCACTCATGCACCCCCAGTCCATGTATCTCAAACTGTTGGGTCCAGGACTAGACTGCACAGTCAGACATGAGGGATTAAGCTGCCTTTTTCTTTTTTTTTGAGGGAGAGATTTTTGCTATAGGGTGTGTGCTCTCGCCAGAAAGACAGAGAGAGACAGAGAAACAGAAAGCGAGAAATCACCCCCCCCCCTCCAGAGGGGATGGCCATGCCCCAATCCCTTCTCCTCCATTCTCCTCTTGGGGTCTTGGGCATGCATGCACACGTGTCCGGCGTGAGTTTAAGCCACCAGGTCTGGGACTCGAATTGCAGTTGCCTACATGGGAGTCCAGCGACAATAGCCATTACGCTAACTACCGGTCCTGGGATTAAGCTGCCTTAACCACCACAACAGTTGTACTGGGTTGACCCAGTACTTTCACAATTTTAAGACTCTTCTGACTCCCAGGATTAACTCCAGTATCTCGAGAATTCTCAAAAACTGTTTCCAGGACTGGTAGCATCAGCAACATCTGCAAACTTGTTTACAAAACAGACACTTGGGTCTCACCTCTGTTCTCCTGACTCAGGAACTCTGGGGGTGGGATCCAGCACTCTGTTTTAATGAACTGTCCAAATGATTTGAATGCACATCAAAGCAGGAAAACTGATATGTTATATAACAAAAAACAAACAGTTCTCTACTCTGCTCATAATGTTCTATTTCATAACTCACATTGTATACTTTCACTGTGTTCATTACAAACAAATCATCTGAAGTGCACTAAATATATTTCCAAAGGAAAAAAAAATCTATTTTTATGTGGGCACAATGAAGTGGAAAGTACTAAATTATTCTCTTTGGCTAGAGGGGAAAAGATCTCCCCCTCAGTTTACATTTGAAGTTCAGATTAATGTGAAGCAGTTTCAGACACATGTAAACAGTATGTACCTATCAAGAAATGCAATGAACAAAAAAAAGAATGGAAATATATTTCTTAAATTACATGGAAGAGATAGATTTCAGAGAAAAATTACAATGCTAAATTGAATATAGTACTTGAAAATATAAAAGAACAAGCACACCTGAAATTGTTGATAATCCCCCCATAGATTTTATTATTATTATTATTATTTAGATTTCTGCCATAGGTACGAGTACTTGCTGGACAGGGTCAGAGAGAGAAACAGAGACAGGAAAAGCGAGAAATCATCCCGCTGTGGGTAATAGCTACACCACAAATCCCTCTCCTCCATTCTTCTTCAGGATTTTGGGCACACACACACATGCACCAAATATGTTTTCAAGCTGCCAGGCCTAGGGCTCAAACCATAAAATTGGCTATATGGGATGCAACAACTTAACCACCATACCGCCCACTGGCCTCCAGATTTTATCTTATTAAATAAAAATTTTAGAGTTATTTTACTGATTTCTTTTTAAAAATGTTACTTAAAATAAATGAACAGATATAAAATGGCCCAAAATTTAATCCAGAAAACACCTCTCTTTAGATACACACTTTCTAGAACATATAAAGCAAATTGGCATTACACATTATTATCACAGGTTCTTTTTCTGGGTGAAACCTTGAGCTTTTCATGTGAATTTTGACACGAGAAAAAGCGTCAACATATTTTCATTCATAAATGAACACAGAAATGATTCCAACCTTGTCATTTACATTAGATATTGATTGAAAATATAAAATCTATTTTTGTTTTTGCAGTAATTAAGATAGTCTCAAATGTTTTCTCAGTCCAGGTAATATATTAATGATAATGAATAATCTATTAGTTTAAACAGCAGTTATTTATTTAATTCTTTCCATTGCTAAGAGGGTGCCTGCACCTATCAGAGAGAGAAAGAGAAAGCACCCCCTAATGGAGAATGACCACATTGCAATCCTTCCCCCTCATCTCTTCCTCCTGCCAGCATTTTAGGCAGATATGCACACCCAATCAGCTTTCCGTAAGCCACCACAGAGGGACTCAAATCACAACCGGCCATGTAGGATCCAGCTTCCTAAGTAAAGCACTTATTACTGCTCCCTGGAGCCACCCTGGTTACTATTTAAAGACAATAAAAATAATGAACATGAAGGTTTTTCTTAAATTGATACTTCAGAGGGACTTTCATGTAGGCTGCAGAGATGCTTCGATATCATTAAACAATGACCGTGGGCTGAGAATCTCAAATCATGGGTTAAAATCAAGCAGTGAGGAATCCAAAGCTATAAAGGAATTAAGAGCCAGATGGAGTGAACGCTATCAAGAAAGAAAGTAAAATGGATCAAGGTTATCTTTAGTAGAAGTGAAGGGAGGTTAGATATAAAAAGTAGAAGCTTGTGATCAAAGGCAATTTCAGAGTATAAGCTAGTTATATATAAAAAGTAACATATTCCTAATCACTGGAAATGTGCCTCCTGTGATTTTCATGAATTATAAATATTTTTAAATTGTCCATTATTGGATGATTTTAGCTAGGACTTCATATAAAAATATACAACTTTATATTTAGAGGGAAAAATGTTACAAAATCACATTTTATCTTTATCTTTCCATGTGACTTGCTTAATACATTGTTACTGAACTCTGGGCACATCACCACCCACGGGCTCAAAGCACTTATTCAAAAATCTATATCTTAGTTATGCTATTTGAAGTGTTGGAAAAGCTTCAAAATGATAAATCCTGTTGAAGGCAACTATAAACAACATTTGATTCCCATATACTGAAACTTGTTATAAGTAACGAATGATTTAGATAGAGCACATTTACCACTGTCTAGCAATGTGCATTTATTATGGGAATACCACGGCCAATGAGGCCATGGTAGATAGTAAACCATCAATCAGATGTGACCCCACAACAAATTGTACCTCATCAACTACTTTAATATGTCATGAAGCTTCCAAATAGACATCACTGGGCCATTTGTTAAGACCAAACTACTTTTTCACTGACAAACCAGAAGACATTTGGTATTTTCATTTATATGTAATATCAAAATGAATCGATGGAATCTAGTCACGCAAAATAGAATTTCTATGAGGATAGATCATTGAAATTCAGATCTTCATTTCTTTACAGAAATTACTTTTAATGATGACCCTTTATTTTTTTTTTTTACAAATGTTGTAAGAATGAGAATTGTGTTTAGATTCTGAAACTACAAAGTAATCAATATTATTTTGTAAACAAAAGATGTTTCCATAAAAGCAGAAGTTAAATCATTTAAAGTTTTTACCACTTACATTTCTGCTATAAAACTAAGCAATCTTAAGTGACGCTACAGAGAGAGCAAAAATAAAAATACTATATTTTAATAATCAGATACTCACAAGGCATGATAATCACACTATCAAGAAATGCATCTTAGTATTACAAAAAATAGTTATTTAACAATGAGAATTAAGACTAGCATTCTGATAAGTAAAGAAAACCATTTTTCTTCTTCCTGCCACTTTGATTATTCTAAAATTTGTTTACCCCTGTTATTAATTGGGCATTTCTCTCTCTCCTCCTAATACACTGAATTCTCTTACGTGCTTTGTTCTTCCTGGGCTGTGAGAGCTTGAAGAAATAGACAGACTACCTCATTTGGTTTGTGTCCCTCTCAATTGAGTATATCATTCGTACAGTGCCATATCGTTCTATATAAAAGGTGTTTTATTATCATCTTTCAAATACGGTTTTAAAAAACTCCCATAGATATAAAAAAAGTTGATACAAGTATCGATTTGAAAGTACCGTGTTTTCACACTCGGGTATTCAGATAAATGTTGTGGAGGTGTATTTTTTTTTTTTTCATAGTAACTTGAATTCCTAAAAGTCAGCTACTCTTGCTGTTAGCGTTTTGAAAATATTCCTGTGTGGTCGCAAGGTTAAATTTCAAGGTGTCTTAAAGAAATGCAACACTGCTCTTGAAAAAAAAAGAAAAAGGAAAAGAAAGAAACTTGTAAGAAGATTCTAAAAGAATGACTCTAAAATAAAATCCCCTGCCAATTTGGAATAAGTGTTTAAGAAAATTACTTTTAAATGTGGATTAAAAGTTTCTATTAACTTTTAGCCAACAGTCTACCATGGAATCCATTTCTTGTGAATCTTTGCTGAGTGTGCCGAACTGCAAAAGCTACCATCCCCTGACTCTGTGAGGACCTGGGGGCAGAGGAACCGAAGTATCACACACACACCTCCTGTTTGCTGTGCTGACTCTGCAGTGCGCTAACCGACTTGCTCTGACTCAGGAGGTCCTAACTGCTTTTAGAGACGATGGAATTTTGACAAGGCAGTCTGCTTGGCTGGCTAGTCAGTGCCTCTTCTCTTCATTTCCCTCTTCTCTTCTCTGCAGCCTCCCCCTCTTCTCCCTGCCCTCCTCCTTCTTCTACACGTGTAAGCACCTAGGCCAGCGTTTCCTCTCTCTTTCAGCATCAGACTACAACTTTTTTTATTTCTATAACTGAGAAAGATGTCCTACTTCTCGTTGTTCAGGATAATCGGCCACTTTTTTCAACACTTTTCTTACTAAAAGTTCCCCAACCTTCTCAACGCCCTATTCACCATTATCTGTATGTTCTTTATTTCAGTGTTTCGAAAGGAGGACATGCTCTTTCCC